>NC_133328.1:197492074-197792074 GCF_042186555.1 Aquarana catesbeiana | reverse complement strand
GGAGTGACAACAGCTAAGAATAGTTCTACAATGCTGTAGCTTCATTGTCAGTGAATGTGGCCTCCCTACCAGGATTGTATTGCTCCACTCAAATTTAATCATGTATTGACTGCCCAGTGGGTTGAGCCAATGTATCTTCTGGTGCCAGATTTAGGAAGGAGCATATAATCAATCAAAAGAAGGAGGTAGCCATTATTATATCAAATATGTTGCAAATGTTAGTCAATAGGGCAGAATCCTCAAGGACCGCAATAAGTGATATAATCCAATTTTTTTCTTAGAAAAGTCTTTAGAGTCTTTCTAATCAGACCAAGTTTCAGACTTTACAGTTTTATGAGCCTTTCAGTTTTATGTCTGAAAATATTTCAGGCAAGACTAATTAGGCCTTTGTTTGGTTGTGCAACAGAAACAGCTGTTGTTTTTTTTTTTTTTTGTGCCTCGTTTGGCACCAAATTTAAAAAGGCAACTTTTGATTTGTAATAATGTACAGATGTGCATTTTACATCACAACTTTTTGGTTTGGCTGCATTCATATCCATCCTGAAGACTTAGCTATAAAAACCTGATGGATCAACTTAATAGTCATTTAGAACCTGCTGTTAAAACCCTGTGTTTATTTAATTTTTTTTTCTTTCGTTTTTTTTTTATCTAGGACAATGTATTTTTTCGTCGATGACTAATAAGTGATAGCATTTCATGCTTTTCTGTGAATGTTTCCAATAAGCCCACATTTTTTTTTATGAGTGTGAGTTCTAGTATAGATCTAAAGTGGCTGGGGAAAAAAAGAAACTATTGAAATCTGCTATTGATATGCAGGAAAAAAAATACTTTGTGTGTCTTCATTGAGCTCAGTGGAATCTAGTTAAATCAGTTACCTTTCTGCTTTTACTATATTTTATTATTTTGACCTTAGTATAGACTATAGAACAGACATTTAAGTTGAAAAGCTGCAATTATCGACTTTACAACTAGCAAAGTATGAAACATGTGTTACTGAGAAGTAGTCAAAATCCTCTTGCGCTGAAGATACTAAATTAAAAGTTTGCATCGCTGTATGAGCACAAAGGGGCCCCTTTACTCCTGCATGGGAACCTGAAAATAGGGCAATCTGCAGCTATGCTCCACATATACACAACCACCTTTATTGATGGCTCTGTATGCTGTATACAGTACACATAGGCTGCTCTGTTGCTGAACTAAAAATAAGAGCTAAAGTTGCAGTTTGTTTTTGCAATGTTGCAATTTATTTTCTTTGGTATTAGAGCAGCTGCTGTTTACGAAAAAAACTGTATGTAACTACCTTTATTAGTACATGCAGGTACATTGAGATTTTACTGCATGATTAGGAACCCATAACTAAGCAAAGATGCGTGTAATATCTCCCATATACACGTTACCTTAAGGGTGAAGTAGAACCAAAGCTTTTTTGGCTGTACTTCTCCTATGGATCACAGGAGTGCTTTGTTCCGTACTCCGGCGACCCGTTTTCAGCCGACAGCAGGCCAAAGCCTGCTGTCGGCTGATGTCACAGAGCCAGTTCATATGGTTGGGATCCACCAAGATGCCTGGACAAGCAGCTTGGCTCAGCCTCTCAGCAAGCTGCTGAGAGACTGAGCCAGCCGCTACCTCCCCCTTCATAACCCGGCACTCCATGAGCCCTGGAGGGGCACAGCAGTCACTCTCTGCAGGCTGAAGACCAAGAGCTATGCGATGTTTGATCACTCAGTTCTCGGTCTTAGAGGCAGCAGGGGATAGATGCAACATCGAACCAATGCTGCATCCACCCAGGTGTGTTTAAACTTTTTTTTTTATGAATCCCATACTTCTCTTTTAATGAAGTTTGTCTTTCTGGACTGATGTAAAGTAAGAAAACATGTATTCTGTAAACATAACTAGTATCCTATTTTTCAAGTATCACCTGTATTTACTCTAGTGGAATGTGTTTAGGCCACTGGTGGTCAACTTACTATGGATAGGAGTCCTCAGCTGTGGCTCCTGATATCACCAATGGATTCCACCTAAAGCCCAACTCCAGGAAACTTGAAAATGATTCCTTGCAGTGGGACTGGACCACTATTGCAAGCGTTAGTTGCTCATCTAGTCTAGAGGAGAGGAGAAACATTTTTACTTACCTGATCCCATGCTATGAACCCTGCATTGATCTTGATGATGTCAGGACCTTAGATCAACGGAGCATAAGGGAGAAGACTTTGCAAGGGTGGATCTAGCAGTGCAGATGATTGGGGGATGAGGTAATTAAATCTACTTTAACAAGTCCTTGAGATCTGAGGGTCCATGCAAATTAGCAGCAGAAAAAATGCCAGAACCTCTGGCAGAAAAAGCGGCAGAAAAAAATGCTCATGGTAGCTTATATTGCACAAGAGTTTAGGAGAGTTTTTGGGCATTTGCTTTTACAAGTGTTTTTTTTCCAAAACATTCACCTCTGCTAATTGTTCAATGTACACTTAAAAACACAAACGTTCCTAAATCCAGAATTTAGGAGCATTTAGTAGTGTTTATAAGCGTTAAGTTTTTTTTTTCTGCTTGAAAGCTTCTCTCAAAAATGCAAACCAGAAGGGTTTTTTTCTGCCTCTAAATGCTGAGCTTAAAAAATAACGTCCTTATGTGCATGAACACATAGGATAACATTGAGCTGATTCTACAAGCAGGAGAAAAAAACACAAACCTCCAGTAGAGACAGTGTTTTCACAATAAACTGTTGCAGTGTGGGTGCAGCTCCACTGCATGGGATAATTTTCAAGCTTCTATGAAATTGAGTTCAATATACAGTATATGCAAAAGCTGTTAGAGATTGGGAACATCATTCAGCAAATGGTCATACACTGTGGATGCATTACAGAATTATAGACTGGGCAGATGTTGCAGGAGCCAGTCAGAGCATTGGGATGTTACCTAAGATTGCTAGAAGTTATTAGCTTTAAAAACCCCCATTGCTTACTGCGGGAGTTCAAGGACTACACAACACGTACTAAAAGGCCACAGATTGCGCAGCATGGGTTCAGCCTATTGCTGTATCTCAGATGTTCTATCATCAAGAACCTGTCTTCTTAAGACCTAAACAGGCTTAAAGTGATTGTAAAGTCTTGTTTAAAAAAAAAAAAAATAACAAACCTGGTATACTTACCTACTTTGTGCAGTTGGTTTTGCTGTTCCTGGCCCCTCCCTCCTATCGAGTGTCCCCACAGTGAGCAGCTTTCTATGGGGGCAATGGAGCCATGTCACAGTTCCGTGTGTTCATTCAGACACGGAGCCCTGACCTGGCCCCATCCCCTCTCCCCTGATTGGCTGACTGACTTTGACTGATAGCCATAGGAGCCAATGGTGCCACTGCTGTGTCTCAGCCAATCAGGAGGAGTGTCCTGGACTTTAAGCAGGACCATCTTTAACAAGATGCATACTGTAGTTAGGGTATGCCCCCCAAGTCTTTGTTTGTTATATGGGTCCTGACCAGACCCCTTGGGATGGAGCACCCCATGATCCCCCACCAGTACTTCTAATCAGTGTCCACCTGAGTTATAGGAGGAGTCTTTTTAGTTCTCCCATAAAGAGGAGTGTATTTCTCCCATGGTTGAGAAGTGGGATCTTTCATTCTATGAATAGTGTAGGACCCATTGGGGTACTTTGATGCAGTAGTGGGCTTAAGCACTGTATGGCCATATGGTGTAATCAAATCCCCATATTTGCTTATTTGCTTATTATGTTCAGGTGCTTTAAATAACCTTGTAGGATTTTAACTGACATTTTTGTATGTCTGCGCTGTAATCTTTTGTTCCCAGATGGCTTAGACACTCATGGACATTGCTGGAGAGAGATGGGGCTCAGGTAAGTAATTAGGGGGTGCTGGGGGGGTCTGCTACACACAAAAAGGTTTTTTACTTTAATGCATAGAATGTATTAGGATAAAAAAACCTTCTGCCTTTACAACCCCTTTAACCTAGGAGGTGGAAAGAACTGTATAACCTGGTGATTTTAATAGGGATTTTAAGTCACATAAGAAGTGAGCAGATTCTTCTATCTCTTAGCACATGTGGGCATTTGGAGTGCACACATCCTGTTTTTGTAATCTCCATTTTATTACCAACCTTTATCTGGCTTGAATTAATCAGAACTGGCTTCGAATTTGGCTGTCCTTTTAAAAACTTTTAAATGTGTTACTATAAAGTGTAGCCAGTTTGTATCTAGCATCTAGTTGTACTGTATAACCAATGTGCTTCTGACAATGTTAGAAGAATTGTCTTTCACTGACTAAGGCTGAAAAAATATTGGGGGTTTCCATATATGTTTCTTTACTTATCTATTATGGTGTATAAAAAAATATACAATCTTTGAGTGTTTTAATTAGTTTTAGTCATATAAATATGAAACATTATATTTACTCTTTTGCAGGTAGATGTGAGTCTGGTACCCCAGGCTTAAGTATAGTATAAACCCAATGCCAAGTATAAACCCAAGAACCAAAATGTAATTTATTGCAGTTTACAAATCCTTAGATGTGGCAGCTGCATTGTTTTGTTTTTTTCAGGCTACATATATTTTCTGTAAGGACTGAAAAATACACATTGATCCTAAATGAAAATCTTTGTCCATGTAACTTCACGTGTACTGAACCAAAAACTCAAATGATGCTATTGGCTTGCAAAGATATTTTCTGCAAACTAACAATCTGTACTGGAGATAAGGAGAGGGGGAGGTGTTTGTAGTCCAAATCAGAGGAGCAGCTTAGGGTGGTAATGTTACTCTGCCATAGATAGAGTATGGTGAGAAACGTGCTTGAATCACCTGAAGAAAATAAAAGAAATACCTCTATAAATTTTTAACTATTGCAGCCACCACAGGACTAAGGACTGTTACAGTGCCATATATGATTTCTTGGGGGTTTGGATACACTTTAAGATTGTTTATTGCTGTGTTATGAAGGCCAAAATAGCAGAACCTATAACCCCTATAACCACCCCTATAACCACACATAACCCCTCCCCCAGGTCCCTGGATCTCAATCTGCAGCCCAATACTTGCATATACAGTGCCTTACAAAAGTATTCACCCCCTTGGCATTTTTCGTGTTTTGTTCCCTCACAACCTGGAATGACATGAATTGTTTGAGGATTTGCATCATTTAATTTACAGAACATGCCCACAATTTTGAAGATTTTTTTTTATTATTGTGAAGCAAACAACAAATAGGACAAAATAACAGAAAAAGTCAATGTGCATAACTATTCACCCCCTTAAAGTCAATACTTTGTAGAACCACCTTTTGCGGCTATCACAGCTCCAAGTCGCTTTGGATAAGTTTCTATGAGCTTGCCACATCTTACCACTGGGATTTTTGCCCATTCCTCCTTGCAAAACTGCTCCAGCTCCTTCAAGTTGGATGGTTTGTGCTTGTGAACAGCAATCTTTAAGTCTGACCACAGGTTTTCCATTGGATTGATGTCTGGGCTTTGACTAGGCCATTTCAACACATTTACATGTTTTCCCTTAAACCACTCAAGTGTTGCTTTAGCAGTGTGTTTGGGGTCATTGTCCTGCTGAAAGGTGAACCTACATCCTAGCCTCAAATCACACACAGAGTGGTACAGGTTTTGCTCAAGAATATCCCTGTATTTAGCACCATCCATCTTTCCCTCAACCCTGACCAGTTTCCCAGTCCCAATTGCTGAAAAACATCCCCAGAGCATGATGCTGCCACCACCATGTTTCACTGTGGGGATGGTGTTCTTTGGGTGCTATGATGTGTTGGGTTTGCACCAGATATAGCGTTTTCTTTCATTGGCCAAAAAGTTCAATTTTCAGTCATCAGACCAGAGCACCTTCCTCCATACATTTTGGGAGTCTCCCACATGCCTTTTTGCAAACTCAAAACCTGCCATTTTGTTTTTTTGCTGAAAGTAATGGCTTTCTTCTGGCCACTCTGCCATAAAGCCCAACTCTATGGAGCGTACGGCTTATTGTCGTCCTATGTACAGATACTCCAGTCTCTACTGTGGAACTCTGCAGCTTCAGCAGGGTTAACTTAGGTCTCTGTGCTGCCTCTCTGATTAATGCCCTCCTTGCCCGGTCTGTGAGTTTTGGTGTGCGGCCGTCTCTTGGCAGGTTTGCTGTTGTGCCATATTCTTTCCATTTGGTTATGATAGATTTGATGGTGCTCCTAAGGATCATCAAAGATTTGGATTTTTTTTATAACCTAACCCTGACTTGTACTTCTCAACAACATTGTCCCTTACTTGTTTGAAGAGTCCCTTGGTCCTCATGGCAGTGTTTGGATAGTGGTGCCTCTTGCTTAGGTGTTGCAGCCTCTGGGGCCTTTCAAAAAGGTGTGCATATGTAATGACAGATCATGTGACACTTGGATTGCACACAGGTGGACATCATTTCACTAATTATGTGACTTCTGAAGGTAATTGATTTCACCAGAGCTGTTTATGGGCTTCATAACAAAGGGGGTGAATACATATGCACATGCCAATGATCATTTTTTTATTTCTGAAAAAATGTTTTATGTATATATTTTTCTAATTTTACTTCACCAACTTAGACTATTGTGTTCTGATCCATCACATATAATTCAGATTAAAAAAACATAAAGGCTGTAATGTAACAAACTTGGTAAAAAGCCAAGGGGGGGTGAATACTTTTGCAAGGCACTGTAGCCCTTTGATATTTATTGTGTGGAACCAGCAGCCAGTACTTTTTTCCATGCTTGGTTGTTTGCTCACAGTGTAGGAAAAAAACATCTTTAGATTTGCTTCTGCTAGTTAAATGGTTCATTTATTTCACATTTTTTGAGACATTCTGTACTATCCATTTCCTTTTCTTCTTTTTGTAAAGAAAGAAAAAATACAATCCAGGACATCTATGGCTTTTCACCCCTTAATTGCAGCAACTGCAAAAAGCTAAAAGCACTTAAAAACTCAGCCAATGTCCGCTTCATGTGGTGACCTGCAGATTTTCATTTTCTCCTTTAATGTACTTTTTTTCTGACCTTTTACAATGGATCTTTATACAATAAAACAGGATTGTTGTAATTACCGTAAAATCTTATTCTTGAAGTTCATTAAGGGACACAAGATTCAGTTCTGATACACTATATTACTAAAAGTATTGGGATGCCTGCCTTTATACGCACATGAACTTTAATGGCGTCCCAGTCTTAGTCCGTAGGGTTCAATATTGAGCTGGCTCACCCTTTGCAGCTATAATAAATGTAACTCTTCTGGGAAGGCTGTCCACAAGGTTTAGTAGTGTGTCTATGGGAATGTTTGACCATTCTTCCCGAAGCGCCTTTGTTAGGTCAGGCACTGATGTGAACGAGAAGGCCTGGCTCTCAGTCTTTACTCTAATTAATCTCAAAGGAGTTCAATTTGGTTGAAACATTCCCATAGACACACTCCTAAACCTCGTGGACAGCCTTCCCAGAAGAGTTAAAGCTGTTATAGCTGCAAATGTTGGGCCAACTCAATATTGAACCCTACAGACTAAGACTGGGATGCCATTAAAGTTCATGTGCGTGTAAAGGCAGGCATCCCAATACATTTGGTAACATAGCGTATTTGGGTTATATGCAGTGGCTTACAGGTGGATTGGCCACTAGCAAACAAAAAACAATTTGCCAGCTAGATATAACCCTTCCTACTACCAGCATGCTTCAGTTTTGTAGAAAAGCTAGATCACAAACACAGAAGTGGTATCTGTGCCCCTAATGAACTTCAAGCAACATACGAAATGACTACTGAAAAAGGGCTAAAGCTCGTCTCAATAGAGAAAAGTCATCCATCTTTCTAGGACACTAGCAAAACCTGAAGCATACTAAGAGAGGTGTTATACCTGGCTGCCCAATAGCTTTTCTATTTGCCAGTATCCAGTTCTCTTGTAGATAGCTGCATATAATTGAATAGCATCAGAATAACAGAATCCTGTGTCTTTTAATGAATAATAAAGAAATATCCAATTTTGCACTTTTTTTTGCACAATTTTTAAGGAGATTATAGGGAGCACAAATCACTTGTGAGTGAGTGAGTTATGTCCTTTTGCATGCTCACAGTCTCTGATTATCTAAAGATCTTTTATTCTATTACACCCACCCAGTTTTTGATCATTTACTGTAGTATGCCCACAGTTTTAGATCATTACCTGATAATCAGTTGGAGTATGCCCACAGTCTTTTGATAGTCTTCTGTAGCATTACATCTAGTTAATGTAACGTGTGGCCCTTATGTCAGGGACCACACCTGCAGCCCCTTATATCGAGTAAGTTAACCACCACTGCTCTACATCTTTAGTCTACAGGTTCACTCAACAAGTACAGACTTACTTTTGCACTCTCTTATTAGACAGCCCAGGATACACTGGCCAAAATTCTACATGGAAGTATCAAATGCGTATTTGTAAAATAAAAGTTTTACACAAATATTAAAAATTCTAATGAAAAATAACAATTAACCAAAAACTCCCAAAGTTTCCTTATGATGTACAATCTACAAGACACTGATACTACTGTATATGAATATCTTTAACTCAATGATATGAGAATATGAGAAATTTGGACAGTTGTGGAGGCAACATGGACTCTCGTGGTACGGTATAAACCTACAATAGTCAATTTACAAAAATATATAAATTTATTATACACAAATACACACATCATAAAAAGCTTTCAATAATACCCGCGCTGTTACACACGGAGATCTGTTCTTCCAAATTACACTGGAAGAACAAATCTCTATGTGTAACAGCGCGGGATCATTATTATATATATCTAGGTTCTTCCAATTTGTGTCAGACAAGTGGATGCTCCATGATTAGCAGCATCTAATGTAATGTATCTATTATTGAAGGCTTCTTATGATGTGTGTATTTGTGTATAATAAATTTATATATTTTTGTAAATTGACTGTTGTAAGTTTATACTGTACCACAAGAGTCCATTTTGCCTCAACAACTGTCCAAATTTCTAATTAGTAATAGGACGAAGGTACATTAATTCTTTCATAACAAGTAGTGTTTCCATATATTTTAATGATATGCATGTTGACCTTTTAGGAACATACTACTTATCCCTGTAAGTTAAAGTGGTATAAAACCCAAAAGCAAACATTTATTATATTGCAGCTTACTAACTCTTAGATGTAATGGCTGCATTCGTTTTCTTTTTTAGGCTTGTTTTCTTTCATTTTCATGGGGTCTGGCCAGTAAGTCTGTTGTTTTTCAATAGAACGAGCTCTCCTGCAAATGTATCAGTTGAGTGTTAAAGTGGTTGTAAAGCCTTTTGTCTTACTTTTATCTACAGGTAAGCCTAGAATAAGGCTTACCTATAGGTAGTGGAAATATCTCCTAAACGTGCGCCGTTTAGGAGACATTTCACTTGTAGTGCGCCGATGTCATCATTGGGGCGTGCTCTGTGAAGAAACGGACCACCGTGCCGTTTCTTCCCCCAGCGTGTGCCATGACTGATGGCTCCCACGCACATGCGCCAGAGTGGCGTTACGCAGCTCTGGCCAGTCACAGAGCCAGAGTCCGCGGTCCTGGAAGGAAGAGGGGCGAAGATGGATACGGCCTGCACAAGGGACAGCGCGGGCTTCGTTTTCAGGTAAGTGTCATATAATGGGCTAGTATGCAATGCATACTAGCTCATTATGATTTAATTTGCAGGCCTTGCGGGGAGCAGAAGAGGAAGTAAAACCCATCAGGGTTTACTTCCTCTTTAAAGTGGTTGTAAAGGCAGAAGGATTTTTATCGTAATGCATTCTACGCATTAAGATAAAAAACCTTCTGTGTGTAGCAGCTCCCCTAATACTTACCTGAGCCCCATCTCTTTCCAGCGATGTTGCACGAGTGCCTCAGCCGTCACTCCCTCCTGACTGGCTGAGACAAAGCAGCGGTGCCATTGGCTCCCGCTGCTGTCAATCAAAGTCAGTTAGCCAATAAGGAGAGAGAGAGGGGGGCGAACGGTTTCTCCGGGTCTGAATAGACACACAAAGCTGTGGCTCGGGTGCCCCCAGAGCAAGCTGCTTGGTCTGGGGGCACTCGACAGGAGGGAGGGACCAGGAGCGCCGGCGAGGGACCTGAAAAGAGGAGGATCTAGGCTATTCTGTGCAAAACCACTGCACAGAAGAGGTAAGTATAACATGTTTGTTATTTTTAAAGAAGAAAAAAAATAGACTTTAGTGTCACTTTAAGATAATCAATTTAGCACTGGCAGGGGTGCTTACAATGATCAGCTTTTTTTAATCATGTAAAACCAAAATAAAAAAAAATGGTTGCTGTAACTGCTTTTATAAATGAAGTATAAACTAGAGTTTGGCTTCAATTTGTAAATCAGCCCAGGTTAACAATGTTGCTGTCTGCTGTGCCCCTGTGCTCTTTCATACAGAGTGGAGGTATGCTAATGCCGCAGGTGTGTTATTGGTCAGAACATCAGGTGAACACAGGTGGAAAAACCCTAAAAAAAAAGAAAACAAATGCAGCCACCATATCTAAAGATTTGTAATTTGCAAAATATAAAATTTTTTATTATGAGCTTAATTCTACTTTTCACTATCCATGAAAGTTAAAGACTCAATTGTAATAAAGGATTATTAGAAATAACTATAAATTGTTACACAGAGAGGTTACTGAAGTTTGCCTCAATTAGTAATTTAAGTGCACAGACTTGTGAAATGACACAGGAATACAGGAACACAGGAATACTTACTTGGGGGCAGCTGTGGACTGGAATGCATTGTTTCTTGCGACACTCTGTCTTGCCTTTCACACAAGAACAGATGGTGCAGTTGACAGAGGACCACATTTCTCCATCCTGCAGAAAAGCCAAAAAAAAAAAAATGCAGCCATCAGCTGTGGCTTTCAACAGCAAATGATCCCGGTCATGTATCAAACTACAGGAGAAAAATAATCATTTCATCCCCAGTGGGCCTGTATCAGTGTATAAAATAAATTATGAGTTATGAAAAAAACATCTTTAAAAGTTTTGCCGGAAGAAAAACAATAGCCCCAGTGATGTGTTCTTAAACACGTCTAGCACAGAACAATGTATACCAGACCCAAGTCTGGTTTATAGCAAGCTGAATGGGCAAAGTAAAAGATTTGCTTTAATCCCCCATCCCCAGCAGTATACATCTTTCCTTCGTTCCCCTCCCACTACTCAATGTAGCATCATTGTATGGAGGACTAGGTGACAGCGCAGGGCTAATCAGCACTGTCAGAAGGGAGGTCCATAGTCCTATGAGCTAGTCCAGTGACTTTTAGCTCACACAGAAAAAAGAATGTAGGTTAACGCATCTGTGAAGGTCTGCATTAAAGTTGACCTGTTGCTATGCTCTTCCTAGACAAAGCACACATTCACTTTAAGAAAAATATTGGCAATCAATTTGTATCTACCATTCAATATTAGTTACTGTGAAAATTAAACAAAGGAACTTGAATCCCAGGTACACAAAGTCTACTCTTAGCTCTAATTTTCATAAACACTTTTATGCCAGGTATATACAAATGCGGCACTTGAGTTTTTAGTCCTCTGTACCAGTTGAATGGAGAGGGGTTGGCTGTATGGCAGGTGTCAAACACTTAAGTAAGTGGAATAGCAAGCACTATTTAGCTCAATATACCATTTAGGTTTAGTCTTCTTGTGGACAATAGACGCATGTACCAAATGCCCCTTTTTGATAGACTTGTATGTGTTTTGTATACTTCTAAACTTTTGTAACCTGATTTTGACTTTGGTCTGAATAGGCCTACAGTGACACCAGGCTGCATTACCAACATGGCATGTTATTGACATTAGGCTTGCACCAAGCTTTCATAAGTAAAAGAAAAATTCACACGCATGGGTTACATGGTCAAGAGTGAGATAGGATATGGAACTGTAATTTAGGCTGGGTTCACACTATCTTCACATGCCGCTCACAGCAGGGGCCTGGTGCATCTCCATTCACTGTTTTAGGTCTGATTTCAGCCCAAATTTTTGACTGAATTTGGACCTGAAATGGATCATAAGACACACAGGGCTCCTGTGCAAATTTGCACCCGAGATATGTGAACCGGCTCCATAGAGAGCCGATCAAAATCTATTGCTATTGCGAATTGGATTTGGGGAACCCGCATCCAATTCACACTAGTGTGAACCCAACCTCAAAGGAGTCTGCACATAGAGAAAACATGAGAGCTGACATTGCTGATTTGTTTTTAAACATATAGGCTTTAGAACCATCATCCTGAGCTTAGTGTCAATATCTAATAAGTCCCTAAACTAGAACAAGCATACAAGATGGAGGTTCGGACTTTACTGGCCTCATGCCTTTTCCAGGTCATTCTCTTATTATGTAGCTGCAGCCCCAGCTCCCATATTTCTAATCTTACTGATTCCTTTTATAGAGGCACACACTTCTTATACAAACAAGGTTTTATTAAATTAAGATATTTTCTAATGATCATAGTTTAATATAATAGGGTGTTGCAGTTAGGTAAATGCAAGCCATTACTTACACTGGACCTAAACTCAGCTAATAAAGATGTTTTATCTATAGGTAATATCTAGAAACTTTCCATGCATTGAGCCGTCTAGCTGCATGCCTGTAGTGTAAGATCATCTTAAGCACTGCTGCATCTGACTGCTAGTCTCACATGATTTGGAATGATTGTTTGTGATGTCATTGCTGTGCAATATTCTCCTTGCTGGAGGAAAAGCATAACCTAAATACCTGTGTCAGAGAACTCACAGCGCTAGCTCCCGTCTCCATGCAGCAGCGTCTAACGGCCATGCGCGGTGTCCCCGACAGATACGAGCGAGTTCCGGATCGGACATGCACAACCGCGCATCCGTACGAACGTATGCACGCACCCGCACAGCCATACGTGCGGGTGTACGTTCTCACGCACGCACGTTCACGTCCACCAATCCTGGCGCTCGGCGCCATATATAAACAAGGTTCGTGCCTGACACTAGTGCTGGATCGTCTTCAGCTAGTTCCTGATTTCCTGACGTTCGTGTGACCTGTTACTTGCTCCTGATTACCTGGCTTCCTGACCACTCTCTCGGATCTCCCTTGTCTGCTACCTACCTTACGGATTATACTGACCCTGGCTTGGACTATCTTCTACGGCTCTGCCTCCTGACTTTGTACCTCGCTGCCTGCCCGTTGCCGACCTCTGCCTGACCTTGACCACGAACTGTCTTTTGTTTTGGATACCTCGCTGCCAGCCCGTTGCCGACCTTTGCCTGACCTGACGTTGCAGTTGCCCCTGAACCTACGCCTGCCCGGCTTCTACTAACAGTTCTGGTGACCTATCTTTCATCTAGCCTCCGGAGGATTCCGAATCTCCAAGTTCCAGTTCTCCAGCCGCAGGCACCTGCACCCTTCTGTGCCCCGGCACTCCCTGTCCCTACTACCAGGGGTGTCAGGACCAGGACCGTGCGAGAGGCCTCCCTCTACATTCAGACTCTGCTGAAGGTACGTGACAGTACGATCCAGCCAAGATGGAGTCTGAAAGGGGGACCTCACCTCTAGACACTCTGTGCCAACAGATTTCGGCCCTTACCCAGGCAGTCCAGGGCCTACAAGATGGCTACCGGCAACTTGAGCAAAGAGTGGAGTCATTGTCTCCAAATCCTTCAACTCACCAGGCAGCTACAGCCGCTCGGTCTCCCGGTCCAGTGGCCGCAGCAGCAGCACCTGCAATAATGGTGCCACCCCTAGAGCCTCGAGTCCCCACTCCAGAGAGGTTTTTCGGAGATCGCAGCAAGTTCCGTGCCTTTAAAAATGCCTGCCAGCTATACTTCCTGCTACAGCCCCGTACCTTCTCTTTGGAGAGCACCAAGGTGGGGTTCATCATTTCACTACTCCAGGGGGAACCTCAAACCTGGGCTCACCGCTTATTGGAGCAAGCCAGTCCACTATTAGATACTATGGACTCTTTCATGAATGAAATGGCCAAAATGTATGACGACCCTCAACGAGCCACCACTGCAGAGGCCAGTCTTCATGCTCTCCAGCAGGGACGTAGGCCAGTAGAAGATTACGTAACTGACTTTAGGCGATGGAGTTCCGATACTCAGTGGAACGCCGCCGCCCTCCGCTATCAGTTCCGCATGGGACTCTCTGAGGCACTGAAAGATGAGTTGGCCCGAGTTGGACTTCCAGACTCTTTGGAAGACCTGATCCAATTGTCCATCCAGATAGACCGTCGCCTAAGGGAACGGAGATCTGAAAGAACCAGTCAGATGCGACCCACCTGGATGCTACCCAAAGTTCCTAGCAACCCTACTATGTCCACCTCCCATGTACCTGCTGCCACCTCCGAAGCTCCGGAACCAATGCAGATAGGGTTGCTCCGCTCACCACTGTCACTTGAAGAGAAACAGCGTCGACGTCAGAACAACCTCTGCCTCTATTGTGGGGAGGCCGGCCACTACGCAAATATGTGCCCAAATAAAGCTCGTAAGTTTAACTATCTACCTCATGAACCTAGAACACTAACTGTAACAAGATCTGCTCACATTGCTGTCCCTGTTTCCTTACAGCTTCCAGAAGGAACACTCCGGGTCCGGGCCATAATTGACTCTGGCGCCTGCAGCTGCTTCATAGACCGTGCCTTTGCCCTACAACATGACATCCCATTAACACCCAAGCAACAGCAACTTTCCATACGACTTGCAGATGGGTCAAACATTAAATCCGGGCCTATTACGCATGAAACCCAACCACTGCCCGCCAGCATATTACCCAACCATCAGGAACTATTGTGCCTGGACGTCATCTCATCCCCATTGTTTCCAATTATTCTGGGAATGCCGTGGCTACAAGCCCATAATCCCCAAATCAACTGGGTTACGGGCGAAGTAGTGTTCCAGTCCAGCTATTGCCTCCAGAACTGCCTCAAGGTCTTCCACCATGTAACCCCAGTCCTCGGCTGTTTAAAATCTACGTCAGAGTCCCAAGAACTGGTTCCATCTGTCTACCATAGTTTCCTGGATGTGTTTGATAAGCATAAAGCAGATACTCTTCCTCCCCACCGGGTTTATGACTGCCCAATTGAACTGTTACCAGGGGCAGAAATCCCGTTTGGAAGAATCTTTCCCCTGTCGGAACCCGAACTCCTGGTCCTTAAGGAGTACATTAATGAAAACCTCAAAAAAGGTTTCATCAGACATTCCTCTTCTCCAGCTGGCGCTGGAATATTTTTCGTAGAGAAGAAAGATCATTCCCTCCGCCCGTGTGTGGACTACAGAGACCTAAATAAAATAACAGTTAAGAACCGCTATCCTCTTCCCTTGATCCCAGAACTGTTTCAGAGACTTCGCTCGGCCCGGATATTCACAAAATTGGATTTGCGAGGTGCCTATAATTTGGTTCGAATCCGTGAGGGTGATGAGTGGAAGACAGCTTTCCGGACACGCTTCGGCCACTTCGAGTACCTAGTTATGCCATTCGGACTCTGCAATGCACCAGCCACCTTCCAACATTTTGTGAATAACATTTTTAGAGATTTCCTGGACTCATTCGTAATTGTCTACCTGGACGATATCCTGATATTCTCAGACTCCTTAGAAACACACCGTGACCATGTGAGGCAAGTTCTTCTGAGATTGAGACAAAACGGACTCTTTGCCAAAGCCGAGAAATGTGAGTTTGAGCGCCAGACCATTCACTTTCTCGGCCTGGTAATATCAACTCGGGGTGTAGCAATGGATCCTCAGAAAGTCTCAGCCATCATGTCCTGGCCACCCCCAACCGATAAGAAAGGGGTGCAACGTTTTATTGGATTCTCTAACTTTTATAGAAAATTTATTAAAAATGTCTCCAGTATTATAGCACCCATCACACATCTTACAAGGAAGCAAAGCCGTTTTCAGTGGACCACAGCAGCCCAAGCTGCATTCGACAAATTAAAGGAGCTATTTACCTCTGCTCCGGTGTTGAAACACCCTGATCCTGCCCTACCTTATACCCTGGAAGTGGATGCATCAGAGAATGCTGTGGGGGCCATCCTGTCCCAGCGCCAAGGGCCAAAATCTTTAATGCACCCTGTGGCTTTCTTCTCCAAGAAATTAGGTGCCTCCGAGAGAAATTATGACGTTGGGGACCGAGAGCTCTTGGCGATAAAAGCAGCCTTGGAAGAATGGCGGTATCTCCTAGAGGGGGCAGCACATCCCATCTTGATCTTCACTGATCATAAAAATCTCGAGTATCTCAGGACTGCCAAACGCCTCAGACCCAGACAAGCAAGATGGGCCCTCTTCTTTTCCCGTTTCAATTTCCACCTTACCTATCGGCCAGGATCTAAAAACATCAAACCCGACGCGCTATCCCGCATGTTCACGGAAACTGTGGATCCTTCCCCACCAGATACGATCCTGCAAGCTGGAAATTTCTTATTGACCCAATCCAGTGTGATATCACAGATCCGTCAGGCATCTTTAGGGACAACGATACCCCCAGGAACTAACCTCCAAGAAAAAGATGGGCTCTTCTGGCAAGGGAGTAAGATTTTTGTTCCCCAAGGTCTACGTACCACCATTCTACAGGTCTGTCATGATTATCCCTTAGCGGGCCATTTTGGGGGTCACAAGACCATGGACTTAATTCAAAGGCATTTTTGGTGGCCCAACCTTGCAAAGGACTGTAGAATTTATGTAAACTCTTGCTTGACCTGCCTCAGGAATAAAAGTAACAAGAACAAAGCCTGGGGACTACTGAGACCACTGCCCATCCCCGAAAGACCTTGGGATAAAATCGCAATGGACTTCATTGTCGAGCTTCCTCCTTCTGATGGATTCTCATCTGTCTTTGTGGTCGTTGACCGTTTTTCCAGGATGGCACATTTTATCCCTATGAAAGGGACTCCGTCGGCAACCGAGACTGCCAGAGTGTTTATTAAAGAGATTGTTAGACTCCACGGAATTCCCAGTGACATTGTTTCTGACCGTGGAGTACAATTCACATCTAAATTTTGGAAGTCATTGTGTGAGACACTAGGCATCAAACTGAACTTTTCTTCAGCATATCACCCCCAGACCAACGGGCAAACTGAACGCACCAACCAAACATTGGAACAGTACCTACGTTGTTTTTCTTCTTTTTCTCAGGAAGATTGGGCCTCATTGCTACCCTTGGCGGAATTTGCATTCAACAATGCTACGCACTCTACCACAAACCAGTCACCCTTCTTCTCCAACTACGGGTTTCACCCTTCCTTTTTGCCAGCGCTCATACCAGACTCTCCTGTACCTGCTGTCCAGGACAGACTCAATTTCTTTGCTGCAAACAATAAGTTGCTTAAAGAAACTATCTCTAAGGCACAGGAAGATAATAAAAAATTCTTCGACAAGAAAAAGAGGGGAGAGTTGGAGCTAAAGGTTGGTGATCGTGTGTGGCTGGCTACTAAGAATCTGAAGTTGGCATGCCCTTCTAAAAAACTGGGACCTAGATACTTAGGGCCCTTCCCAGTCAAGAAGAAGATTAATTCAGTCGCCTATGAACTCGAACTTCCCAATTCATTCAGGATCCACCCTGTTTTCCATGTTTCACTACTCAAGGTCGATGTACCAAATTCCTTTCCAGATCGGGAGGTAGGACCCCCTGAAGCTATAATTGTGAATGGGGAAGAAGAATTCGAAGTTGAAGCCATTTTGGACCATAGGAAACGGCAAGGGCAAAACCAGTATTTAATCAAATGGAGAGGCTTTGGCCCAGAAGAGAATTCCTGGGAACCTGAAACAAATCTCCATGCTCAAAGACTCATACGGGCCTTTCACCGCTCCCGCTCAGAGGGTTCGGTGTCTAGAGGCATCCAGAGGCTGCCCGTAAGGAGGGGGCAATGTCAGAGAACTCACAGCGCTAGCTCCCGTCTCCATGCAGCAGCGTCTAACGGCCATGCGCGGTGTCCCCGACAGATACGAGCGAGTTCCGGATCAGACGTGCACAACCGCGCATCCGTACGAACGTATGCACGCACCCGCACAGCCATACGTGCGGGTGTACGTTCTCACGCACGCACGTTCACGTCCACCAATCCTGGCGCTCGGCGCCATATATAAACAAGGTTCGTGCCTGACACTAGTGCTGGATCGTCTTCAGCTAGTTCCTGATTTCCTGACGTTCGTGTGACCTGTTACTTGCTCCTGATTACCTGGCTTCCTGACCACTCTCTCGGATCTCCCTTGTCTGCTACCTACCTTACGGATTATACTGACCCTGGCTTGGACTATCTTCTACGGCTCTGCCTCCTGACTTTGTACCTCGCTGCCTGCCCGTTGCCGACCTCTGCCTGACCTTGACCACGAACTGTCTTTTGTTTTGGATACCTCGCTGCCAGCCCGTTGCCGACCTTTGCCTGACCTGACGTTGCAGTTGCCCCTGAACCTACGCCTGCCCGGCTTCTACTAACAGTTCTGGTGACCTATCTTTCATCTAGCCTCCGGAGGATTCCGAATCTCCAAGTTCCAGTTCTCCAGCCGCAGGCACCTGCACCCTTCTGTGCCCCGGCACTCCCTGTCCCTACTACCAGGGGTGTCAGGACCAGGACCGTGCGAGAGGCCTCCCTCTACATTCAGACTCTGCTGAAGGTACGTGACAACCTGCAGTGCAAGGTTCTCCCTACTTCTGCTTTATTCATTCTGGTGATCTGTGTTTACTGAAATTCTCCTTTAATGGTTTTGAAATTCACAAATTTTTTGACCTTGCACTTCCAATGCAAGCAGTTTCAGAATGAATATTTGGGCCAGGTCCCTTGTCACATGTGCCCCTCCCTGTCAGGATGGTATGTTCTATGTAACTTGTATGCCTTGGCTTTTCAGCAGCCAGGCAAAAACATTTTTAAGGTGAGCTCAGAATCCTCAGTCTCCATATTTCTCTCATGACATATTTTATTTAAGGAATTATATTATTGTTTAACTGTGTTTACCCTGAATATTTTGTTTCCTGACTTGCAGACCTTTACTTCTTCAGCAGGCACATAGGAGACACACTCATCACAGCATTGCTCTTGCCCATTTTTGCATGTTCCAGCCGGAGAACACTTCCTTCTACACACTACAGTTGAGTCCTAGAGAAACCACAATTTAACAGAAAACGTAATAAATTAAGGACACATAATCCGAAGAATTGTTGCTTCTTTTAGGTAGTTGCCTTCTAGAAGATTACACAGATTAACATCCTTTCAGGAATTATAATTCAGTTTAATTAATAAGCACCCCACTCTAAACAAGGGGATTTTTCTGTAGTTTTGTGAATGAAGCTCTGCTGACTTCTATCATCCAATCATTTGCAAGGAATAACATATGTATTTCCATGTACATGACTGGCCATTCTTGCAAAGTTAGTTTTCAACACATGCACCTAGTTAAGAAAAAAAAATCTCTTTGCAAAGTGAAAATTCACTTGCAAAGCGAACATGTCCCTTTAAATTGAGTTTTGAGGTTAAATTAATAATGGGCCTCATACTTAAAAACTAGAGGGAAGTTAAACTAAAAGAGACAACTTTGGTTTTATTATTTCCCTGTGTGCAACACATCACATTGCCTCTTCTTTTGTTTTTTTGTGAATTATTCCTATTTTATATCCCATGAGGATGTCAAACACATGTTTTTATACAAAAACTTGTATGATTTTAGGTCAGTTTTAAATATGTCGTCTTATTCTTAAAACTGTATATGTACTGCTGTTTTATATCTTTTTTACTATATGTACTATAAACAATCTTTGTTTTACAATTGAACTTTTTTACATGAAAAAAAATCCCAGAGCATTGTGGGTTTGCTAATGAGACAGCACAGAAGAAGAAGCCTGCAATAATCACTATAAAAGAAACATTACATTGACCCCTCCAATAAGAAATGTGTCACTGCTGATTAGTTATCCACTTGTATATATAAACTTCAGTCTAAGCTATTGAGTTCTGCAAAAAAATGATATTTTTATCAGAGAAGCAGAGTTTGCAAAAGTCTGTAAAAGGGAACCTAAATGGTTTTACAGGTGGAGGCCACAGAATTTTTTTTTCCCTACTCATCTATTCTGACTGTTTTTCACTAGTTTTGCATATGGCTAGGGTTATCGTCACTACTGGTAGCATGAAGCAATACCTGGACCTTATAGAGTTTGCACAAGCAGTCCAACTCCTCCAGGATGGCACATCAATATGTGTCACTGTCAGAAGGTTTGCTGTGTCTCCTAGCACAGTCTCAAGAGCATGGAGGAGATTCCAGGAGGCAAGCAGTTATTCTAGGAGAGCTGGACAGGGCTGCAGAAGGTCCTTAACCCATCAGCAGGACCGGTATCTACACCTTTGTGCAAAGAGGAACCTGACCAAACAATCAGACACAGACTTCATGAGGGTGGCCTGAAGGCCCAACTTCCTCTAGTGAGCCCTGTGCTCACTGCCCGGAACCGTGGAGCTCGATTGGCATTTGCCATTGAACACTAGAAATGGCAGGTCCACCACTGGCACCTTGTGCTGCTCACAGATGGGAGCAAGTTCACGCTGAGCACATGTGACAGACGTGAAAGGGGCTGGAGGAGCCGTGGAAAATGTTATGCCAACTGTAACATAGTTCAGCATGACGGGTTTGGTGGTGGGTCAGTCATGGTCTGGGGAGGCATATCCATGGAGGGATGCACAAACCTCTACAGGCTTAACAATGCCTCCCTTACTGCCATTAGGTATCGGATGAAATCCTTGGACCCATTGTCAGACCCTATGCGGGAGCAGTGGGTCCTGGGTACCTCCTGGTGTATGACAATGCCCGGCTTAATGTGGCGAGAGTATGTAGCTAGTTCCCGGAGGATGAAGAAATTGATACCACTGAATGGCCCCCATGCTCGCCTGATCTAAATCCAATAGAACACCTCTGGGACATTATGTTTCAGCTCACTGAAACCACCAGGTTGCACCTCCATCTTTTTAGGAGTCCAATGATGCCCTGGTCCAGATCTGGGAGAAAATACCCCAGGACACCATCCGTCGCCTCATTAGGAGCATAACCCAACGTTGTCAGGCATGCATAAAAGCGCATGGTGGCCATAGAAACTGCTGAGTACCATTTTGAGTTGCTGCAATGAAATTTCAGCAAAATGGACTACACCGCTGCGTCATTTTTTCACTTTGATTTTTGGAATTTTGGAATTGAGCCCTCTGTAGTTTGATCATTTTCATTTCCATCAAATGATGTAGCATCCAGACACATTACCCAGGCAATATCAGTATAGATATCCAGCATGATATTTTTCCCCATTGAGATCTGATGTGTTTTCAAAGTGTTCCTTTAATTTTTTTGAGCAGTATACTTTCCCTAGAAACCAATGGCCATTGAAATGCATTAACAGTTAACTTTTAAATTCCCCCTCTCATCTCGCCAGTAAGGCCCCCAATTCTTATACTCACCTGTCTTCCATCCTTCCAGATCTTCACTTTACCAACCACTAGGAGCCACATAGGTGCCACTGTAGAAGTGTTCTGGCTGGACACTTCTGCCCATGAAAAGGCCATTTATTTTGTTTCAATGATGGACAGACTTCATAGGAATAAATAAACACACAAGCAAAAAACAGACTGCGGGAAGACTTCTGCAGCAGCAGCTGTATGACTCAAGTGGCTCTAGGGTGAAGATCTAGCAAGAGGCTCAGAGCAGAGAGGAAGAGGGAGCAAGGATGGGGCATGAGCCACTCCTGTAATGCATTCAGCTGTGTGTGTAATTTTATTTAGTAAAAATAGGCAGAGCAGTTAAGGTTAAAGTTAAAGTTAAGTTAAGCTTGTTAAAATCTGGAAAAGAACATAGAGCTCCACCCAATGGCTGAAAATTGTAAATAGGAAATATTTAATATTGACCCAACTAAAAAAATATAGACATAGGGTTTTTTTTACTAAAAGCAAATCCACTGTGCACTTCCAAGTGCACTTGGAAATGCAGTCGCTGTAGATCTGAGGGGGACATGCAAGGAAAATAAAAAACAGCATTTTTGCTTGCACATGATTGGATGATAAAATCAGCAGAGATTCCCCTCATTTCAGATCTTCCCCTCAGATCTACAGCAACTGCACTTCCAAGTGCACTTGCAGTGCAGAGTGGATTTGCCTTTAGTAAATCAACCCCACAGAGTATTTTTTCATTGTTTATTTTTAGTCATGAAATAATAAAGAAAACATAGACTAGAATACCGAGAACATAAATAACTAGCTATATATTTTCCTTAAAATGTCCCCTTTTGAAAAAACAGACACATGTTTTCCACAGCCATAACGTTTTTAAGAGGACAGTGTGCCAGTATTCATTCCCTAAAAAGCTAGCTTTCTGACTGACATAATGCCATTCGACTAAATCATAAAATATAAGTATTGAGTATATGACACAATAAAATCACAATTATAATCATGCATTAAACACAGTAATCAGATGTCACTCACAGGTTCAGTGTGTTACTAGCCTTTTGTATATCTGGATAAGTGACAGATGAGAAAGGGATCCAGAGGGAAAGCTCATATGTGGTTGCAGGTGCTTTACTTACCCTGCAGGTGCACGTTGTACAGCTGTCGTACATAAAACTGGAATGGTTGTCATAGACATCACTTCGAAACAGGCAGCTGCCAGAAGGCAGGTCAAACACTTTTCTTTGGCCTAAAATAAGTTTAAAAATCATTTTAAAAATACAGTGCAAGCAAAAAAATATTCCCTAATAAAATCCAGTTCAAAACATTAGCAATGTGGTTTAAAAAGCCACATGAAAGGCAAACAATTCAGTCTGTATTATTTCTCCTATAAGACCTTCTTTCTTTTTTTTCCAACACAGCCACATTAATATCAGCACTGAAAGTGCTATGCTTTAAAGGAAACCTATAAGCACTGAAAAATATTCAATAACTTGCTTCAAAAGGTGCAGATCACACGGCTGTCATCCTGATTTGCATTACAGCCATGGAATGATCAAAAGGAAAGTTTAGCAGTGGCATTCTTCAGATTTCCTATAAAGTAAACAGCAAATGCAGCTTTTGTATGCTGCTGTTCTAGTAGCTGCATTGCTTTTCTTCAGTCTAATGTGTTGGGTCCTTGATAGTGAATAACTGACAGCTAGGAAGATTTTACTCTATGCATGCTCATTGTTCCCTGGAAATGTTTCATATGTTGCTCTAGTTTTACTCTATGTTTAGGAATTTAAAAAGACTCTGCCACACAAAAATCCTAAAAATACATATGTATCGTGAATCCTCCCGCTGCCCTTCACATCACAACAGGACACAGTGGTGATGTAAAGTTCAGCAGGAGGACTTTGGGGAAAAATCTAAGCAGTGTTCGGCAGCACAGGCGAAAAATTTCTTAACTAATGTTTTTAAGTCTCTTTAAAGCAAACCCCTTGACTTTTGTCTTTATACACTGCCTAAAGTGCTGGACAGTAGGCACCTTCCTGTTGCCCACCTTCATAACTTCTTTCCAAAGTGCTCCCAGAAGCTTAGTTGTAAGGATGCTCTATAAATAATTTTGCAACCAGAGCCTGCATGGTTGCCTACATGCCAACTGTTCCAAACCATGGGCTAGGAAGGCCACCTATTCCATTTGTTGGCCAATTGGAAGGGCAAGCCTTACAGTGATCGTGTAGGTTCTGGTTATAGAGCATCCTAAGATTTAGGGCTCCCATGGTGTTGTCCAAATAAACAAATTACATTTCCAAAACGGTAATGCTTCAAGGAATAACTTTATCTATTAGGATCTACATAAAGTTTTTTACCTTCACTCTTTTTTCATTAAAGGAAGTAATATGCAATACAGATATAAAGGCAGCATACAAAGCATCAAACCATGGTAAAGCACATTCAGCTAGGTCTGAGACTTATTACAGGGGAGACATACAAGAAATAAAAGAAAAAATCACAACATTTGCAGTGTGTGAAATGTTCTTTATCATAAATCTGAGGATACCCTAGAAATGGCATAGAGACAAAAGGCAACCATGCCACCAAGATCTTCCACCATAAAAGCGCTTGAGAAAGCACCCTAGCCCTGAAGGGTTATATGGACTCCCAAGTTATTAAGCAATGTATACAGAAACCGAGGAAAGGATAAGAAGAGACAAAAAGAAAAAAAAAGAGACACAAGAGCTTAGAGCAGTAACAGGCTAATGCGTACCAGAGTCATCCAGCTAGTCCTGAGAAAGCACTTTTGGAAACTTTATCAACTAGCATATTGAGCAATGCAATTTGTGGAGACTTGGAGACTCCCAAGACCTGATGCAGCAAAGCAAAAATCCTATTCCGAAATCCTCAGATCCTTGTGGTGAGGAAGCCAGCTATACTTTTGTCAAACGAGTAGGGACTTGATACATCTTGTGATAACTTTTATGCCATGTACAGATGATCGGACATTCTGACAACAAAACCATGGATTTTTTTCCGACAGATGTTGGCTCAAACTTGTCTTGCATGCACACGGTCACACAAATGTTGTCGGAAATTCCGAACGTCAAGAACGCAGTGACGTACAGAAGGTACGATAAGCTGAGAAAAATGAATTTCAATAGCCAGTGCGGCTCATCTGCTTGATTCCGAGCATGCGTGAAATTTTGTGCGTCGGAATTGTGTACACATGCCCGGAATTTCCGACAACAAGTTCTGTTGTCGGAAAATTTGAGAACCAGCTCTCAAACATTTGCTGTTGGAAATTCCGACAGCAAATGTCCGATGGAGCATACACACGGTCGGATTTTCAGACAACAAGCTCACAGCTTAAGGCTACTTTCACACTGAGACGTTTTTCAGGTGCTAAAGGGCTAAAAATAGCACCTGTAAAGCGACTGGAAAACGCCTCCCCTGCAGCCCCAATGTGAGAGCCTGAGTGCTTTCACACTGGAGCGGTGCACTTGCAGGATGTTAGAAAAAGTCCTGCAAGCAGCATCTTTCGGGTGGTGCGGGAGTGGTGAATACACCGCTCCTCCACCGACCCTGCCATTGGAATCAATGGGCACCGCTGACAAAGCTCTTGCAAAGTGCTTCAGCAGCGGTGATTTGCGGGCGCTATTAACCCTTAACACTATTAACCCTTTATTTGGCCACTAGTGGGGGTTAAAAGCGCCCCACTAGCTTCTACAGTAGTAAAGCCCCGGTAAAATTAACGGCGCTTTACTGCTAATGCCCCCTGGCCCAGTGTGAAAGTAGCGTTAAATTTGCTTCAAATTATCGATATAAAAATTTTTTGAGCTAATTAATAATTACAATGCTTTACTTTTTTAGAACTGTCCAATCTATACAGGTCTGGGCACTGTTTACATGTCACAGCTTTGTACTTTCCACCCACCTTTAGCCTCAATTTGGGACATGGTTAGACACAACGGGGTTGATTTACTAAAACCTAAAACCGAAGAGTGCAAAATCTGGTGCAGCGCTGCAGCTTCCATTTTTTTTAGCTTAATTTAACAAACTAAAGTTAAAAACTGATTGGCTCATGCACAGCTGCACCATATTTTGCACTCTCCAGGTTTAGTAAGTAAACCCCAATTTGTGTTATGCTGTATTTTACCAAGGCAACGTGATAAAGAAGCTGTTTTTTTTTTGTATGTAATGGGTTTGTTTGTAATGGGTAGAGGCTACCAGTGGGTGTCAGTTTGTCATGGTTTCTAACTTGCAAAACTGCAAGTTATCCTTTAAGCAAGAACTAAAAATTAAAAAAAGAAAGAAGAATGAAAACAGTATGTGCATGACTGAATTCCACAGTTTGTACCTGAAGTGCTAGATCAAGAGAAGACCACCAACAAAATAAACCAAAAAAATAAATAAACCAACCAATTTAAAAACAACGCCACAAAGAAATCAAAAATAATGTTAAACAAGAAAGTAAAAGCTTGTACACAGCTTTGATATAAATCGTGAACCCCTGTTTCCAAACAAACCAAATCTTAACTGCAACTATTAAACCATATCCATCACAAGAATCATTACAGATGTGCATGAGAGAATGCCATAATTCAAGGCCATTTAGACTGTGAAGTTCAAAGAACTATGTTTTGTTGAATGAAAAAAAAAAAAAAACATCAAACACACTGTGTAACAGATTTAAAGGTGTTGATTTACTAAAACAGTAGATAATATTCATGTAGTATTAAAGAAAGGGATTTAGCTCTTCACATATTGGATGACTAAAAAATAAACCTGCCTGAAAAATATGTGCCTGCTGTACCATGTACTTGTATGAAAAAGTATCCTGTTCTATTTGTATTGCTTCCTTTGTGTGAAATCCCTTGTGTCCCTGCCAGTCCCTCTGCTTTCATATTAAATACTGACCACACTAGGCATGAGAGCACAGCGTGGTAAACTCTCTAGCTTTGATTGGAACTCAGCCTGCTTTCCTCCAATGATCAGACTTGTCCTGACACACTCCCCCGGCACAGCCTTTCACTGGGAAGCTCAGTGTGCTGCAGCTTCTCCTCCCCCAGCTCTTATGCAGCTGAGAACAGAAGGCATGTGATCACATTTAAAAAAGGGGGAAAAAGGTATTTATAATGTCTCTTATATTTATACTCAAATGTTTTGCCTTTCATTTTAATTTTTTTAAGGATTTTTTTGAGGATGTTACACTACGCCAGTGCACTTTCTGTTTCATTTGCAGGTTGTGAGCTTTCCCCCTGGAGGCACATCATCATGAGATTCTACCCTCAAAAAACAGCACTGATGTTTTTAGTGCAATTCTCTGCTTAATTGGGTACTGCCCAGCACTGGAGAAGAGACAAAGAAAAAAGAAAAGGTAAAGCACTGGGGATTGGCACTGGACTTTTCGCTGCACTCCAATGTTAATCTCAGGTGGACAGACCATTTTTGCAAGTTTTCTGTTGTTTTTTTTAATTGTTCACTTACAGCTTTCAGAGTTTGTTATAGACCTACCAAACCATACATTATATGAATGAATAGGAAAGCATAGGACCGGTAGAATAAAAAGAAGGTGCTACTGATTTTTTAGGTCCAGAGATATTTCCGCAAATGTTTATCAAAATTATATTTTCCCTAAAAATACACTAACAAAATTATTAGTAGACACTAACATAACAAAACTTTAAAAATATTGCCTAAATTCCAACTGAATATAAAAGCTAAAACTGTATTAAATTCATAAAAAACATTTTTTTTTTTTTTTTTTTTTTTACAAAATAGTGTTCCTATACCCAAAATATGGTGGTATCAAATTCCACTAATAACAAAAAATATATTCTAATAATCTAGCGGTTATGGTTTTTTTACTTACAGCTTTCAGAGTTTTTGGGGAATCAATGCTGCTGGGGGGGGCGGCGTTCCAGGTCACAGTGCCATGGGGGGGATATGGGGAGAGTTGGGGAGAGTTTGATATCCCCCAGGCTCCCCTGCAGTAGCTGAAGGCAGTAGGAGGTTGAAGGAAGCTGGCCAGTGCTGCAGGGAAGGGGTACTGCGGAATCTGGGGGGGGTACAGGGGGGTTGAAGCAGAGTTTAATTCCCCTGTGGCTACCCTGCAGCACCAAAAGCCAGCGAAAGGGGAGAGGAGGAGAAGCTGGCAGACACAGCACAGAGCAAGGGTGCCAGTGACGGGGGTTGGGGTCACATTTTAGGTAAATAGCTGCGATCAACAGCTTGTCAGCCACCAATTGAAGATATTGGAAAGGCATTTTGCACAATTCTTGCAGCTAAAACAGTTCTCAACTTACTGGATAAAATAGCGACAGGTTAAAACATTTGAAGTTGAACACAATCTCCCTACAGAGAGAATAGGCAGCATAATGAAGAAGGGTTAACAAAATCATTCTAATTCTGTCTGTTTTTGTTGTTGCCATTAACAGAAAGTGAGAATTAAAAAAACAGCAATTAAAATATTCTTACCCTTTTCTGTCTTACCAAAGACTTACAAAATGTTGGCTTTCAGTTCTATACTGTATTCGTATGGTTTATGGAAAACAATATTAATCTATCATGTACTACAATCAATAATATTCTGAAACAGACTGCTAATATAATTATATGGTGAGCTTGCATTAAAGTGTATGTAAAACCCACAAAAAAATATATTGCAGCTTTAGATGTGGTAGGCTTTTGTCCCTTTAGTTCCACCTTGCGATCCTGTTAAAAGGTGACAACGCTCCAGCCTTGTCACCCTAGGCTGCTCTCCTGATATGGACTACAGACATCTCCCCCTCTTCTCTTCTTCATGAGATAAGGGTGATATGATCTGAAATTCCATATAGAGAGCTGGGACAATTTCTAAATGCTAACAGTGTAGAACAGGCAGAGAGCACAGAAAATGGTCAGCTCAGTAGATTTCTGTCATGATCAGTAGTTTATTTATTTATTTACACTTTTTCAAATGGATATGAATACTGTTTTCAACCATATATTTAAATGTCAAAATGGGGAAAACAAGTTCATCATCAGGACTACATTTACTTTAACCACTTAAGCCCCGGACCATTTGGCACGCCAAAGACCAGAGCAATTTTTAACTAACAATTGCGCAGGTCGTGCAATGTTGTACCCAAACAAAATTGACGTCCTTTTTTCCCCACAAATAGAGCTTTCTTGTGGTGGTATTTGATCACCTCTGCGGTTTTTATTTGTTGCGCTGTAAACAAAAAAAGAGCGAGAATTTTGAAAAAAAAAACGCATTATTTTATACTTTTTACTATAATAAATATCCCCCCCAAAAAATATATAAAAAAACATTTTTTTTCCTCAGTTTAGGCCGATACGTATTCTTCTACATATTTTTGGTAAAAAAAATTGCAATAAGTGTTTATTGATTGGTTTGCACAAAAGTTATAGCGTCTACAAAATAGGGGATAGTTTTATGGCATTTTTATTAATATTTTTTTTTTACTAGTAATGGCAGCGATCAGCAATTTTTATCGTGACTGTGACATTATGGCGGACAGATTGGACACTTTTGGCACTATTTTGGAACAATCCACATTTATACAGCGATCAGTGCGATTAAAAATGCATTGATTACTGTGTAAATGTGACGGGCAGTGAAGGGGTTAACCAGGAGGGAGTGTGTCCTAGGGATGTGTTCTAACTGTGGGGGGGTGGGCTATGTGTGACACGACACTGATCACTGCTCCCGATTACAGGGAGCGGTGATCAGTGTCAGTGTCACTAGGCAGAATGGGGAAATGCTTGTTTACATCAGCATTTCCCCGTTCTTCCTCTCCATAAAACGATCGCGGGTATCCCCGCAGACATCGAGTCTGCGGGACCCGCGATCATACTCATGGAGCTCGCGGCAGGGTCACGCGCTTGCCACTGGCGGTGCGCACGCGACCACACGGCGGCAAATTTAAAAGGACGGACCTGTACACCCATTTGCCTATCCGTGCCATTCTGTCAACGTAAATGTACATGCGGTGGTCGGAAAGTGGTTATAGAACATGTACTGTACTGTAAAATATATGTGTGATTGAAATAAAGTAACCCTTAAATAAACATTTGTTAAACTCATATGAGTCAGTTTATATTTGACCGTTAATGGTCCACTAAGTTTAGGGATACTACTCATGTGACAGATACAGTATACATGATTCATTGTTTCAAAACAGTGTTAGATAAAATGTTGGTGCCCCTGTTTTTTTTTTATCTTGAAAAGAATTCTAAAACTTTACAGAATGCAAATACAAGTCTATTCCACTATACGCTATTTGTATTTCTCAACAGCTTGTAAATTACAAGACAAACACACGAATAGGAAAGAAATGTTCATAAAACACACACGGAGTATTTACAAGGATCAGATCTCATATAGATTATTTATTCTTATCAGTAAGTCTGTTTGACATTGACTCGTAGACGGTAATCTTCAGTGATGTTAGTATCAATGTTTGGTATTCTGGTCTGTGATCCAGCTTATTAATGGCATGTCATATTACTACAATATAAGTTAATTAGTAGCAGGAGATCAGCCCAATGTGATTATGTGATATTTATTTTTAGGAATCGTTGTGTGAAGCTTTTGTGTAAATAAAATAAACTTTCTAAGAGACAAGTTGTAAATTGACCATGAATAAGCACCTATACCATATATGGTCCTAACTTAAAGAGTGACACAGTCCATAAAGCTTTCTTACAAAATACCTCTATAAAATGATATACCTAGAGAAATATGCTGCACAGCAGGTATACTGTCATTCAGAGCTAAAATCAACATTTTTGTTCAATTCCCTTTGCTGTTTAAAGCTGAAATCTGGGGAGCAATTAATAGGGTAAGTAAAACTGCTTTTTAATGGTAAGATGAGCAAAAATAAGCATTTAACTCTTGAGCCCACTGCAAGGTTAGTTTTTTTTAATTTCCCTGAAGTTAAGCTTTAACAAAAATGTTTAACAATAATATTATAATAATATATCTATGTAGTTAAAACATGTATATACAGGTAGAGGTGGGATTGTTGTACAATTTAACATTTCCCATTAATGTATGATGATAAATCAGAGATGAAGAAATAACTTAAATGATATAGGTTTTAATGGGGACATTGCCCAAAATACACCCACCACGGGGCTTGAATGCTGAGTGAAGGGAAGATAAATCAAATTTTGCAAATAATTAGATCCATATATGGCCAGCAAATGTTCTATTGCTATATAGACTGAAGGCAAACTCAGGAATTGTGCCAGACACCTTTAAATGTTCTTTATCTTCTTATTGGGTGCAACAAATCTGACTGCGCACAGTAGCAATTTCACATCACAACATTAACCCCTTCACGCCCACCGTACGCAAATATGCGGCCTCACTGCATGGGCTTTTTTCCATGGGGCTGCGTATTTGTGCTGGGAGGCCCACCGAGAGCCCTGGGCCCCGTTCTAATGATCGGGACCAGGAACGTCTCATTCTGGATCACTTGATCGCTGTGACAGCCTCTGATTGGCTATCACAGTGATCAGTCACTGTAAAGCCCACCCCGTATCTTCTGTCTCTGTGAATTGATGAGACAGATATTTTGTATCTATCTCTGTCCTTGCAGAGGTAGAAAAAAAAGGATGCGTATAAAAAAATAATAATAATAATAATAATAATAATAATAATAATAATAATAATAATAATAATAATAAAAAAAGAAAAACCTAGATCATGGTTTGATCTAGGTCAGCCCCAGGGTTAGTGGTTGGGTCAAGGTCAGGGTCAAAGGTCAAGGTCAAATGTCAAGGTCAGGAACAGTATTTTGTGCACAGGATTTGTTTTAATTAGTATCAGTGTCAGTTAGTGTCAGTGTCGTTGTGTTTTTGGTAGGATTAGAAAAAAACAAAGTGTGCACTATTGTTTCTGGGCTGTACTATGGGTACAAACAAAAACTAACATACACATATGTGGTATTGCTGCGATCTTCAGGAGCAGGAGAATGTATTTTGAGTTGTTCTTTGGTGGTAGATTATGGTAGTAGAAATAAATATAAAGTTGCATTTAAAAAAAAAATGTATTATGCCGCGTACACACGAGCCAATTTTGGGCCAATTTTCCTTACATAATAAAAAAAAAAAAAAAAAGGTGATATCCGTAACTATTTACTACCAAATGAAAGCCAAATGAAAGCCCAATGAAAGCCCAATGAAAGCCCAAAGCCCAAAAAGCCAATCCACCTGGATGCACAAAGTAGTTGTGATGGAATATACGGTTTTACTAACACATGTCAAAGTTACAAAATTGGGCTTAGGCACTAAGATTTGTTTTACCCTTAGGCATGAAGGAGTTAATGACATTGCTCAAGGTCTTTCATATTAGGCATTTCTAGTAGCTATCTTATTGCTATGCTTAAGATTGATACTTTCAGTTACAGCGATATCCGTCACCCAGAAAAACAGAGAGAGTGAATCTTCCTGAAAGAGACACCAACAGCAATAAAAACCTACCAGAAGTTTTAAACCTTCTATCAAAAATTAAAAATAAAAGTTATTGGCTTCAGATATACTTGAATTAAGCATCACATTTGAAGTATGTATATTGTTATCTGAGAATGTGTTGTTAGTATTAAAAAATACAAATACATTTTTTTTTTTTTTTTTTTTTAAATATAGCACATTAAAAATCTCTAGTATGACAGACTGCATGCACAGTAACATGCCCTTTCCGTATGGAGACACAAGAAGAATAATTCTCTATAGAAAATGTCAGTAAGTAACCATCTACCGACACAGGGTACACTGCTACTTGTCCCTACACTACTGCATGTAGTTATTATTTGGAAAAATTGAATTGGGCACGCTGTTGCACATATGCCACATGTAATGTTACATGAATATGGAGAAAAAGTCACAGAAGGATTCTACACATTGGTCATTTCAAGAAAGAGCATCTATATCCATTAAAGATGTAACTGCCTTCATACACCCAGATAAAGACAAAGTTAGCACCTGTCAAACTTGATAAGCTGAGTTCATTTTTAGGGGGTTATAAAGTATAGCATCACAGCAATGATATGTGTAACACCCCCTCTGGCTGCCATGGTAGACTTTAGGTGGGCCTTTGGGAGCTGTAAAAACATGGACCAATTGCCTTTTTTTACTGCTCTTTTGCTGCCCATGTGAAAGAGGTCTTAACCACTTGAGTACCAGCCTATAATTCCCCTTCATTACCAGGCCATTTTTCAGTTTTCAGGAACTTTTCTGACAATTATTTCGTTATAAGACAATTTACTCAAAATTAGTTTTATATCTTTTTTTTTTTTTTTTTTAGACAGATAGGGCTTTCTTTTGGTGGTATTAAAAACTGCTATTAAAAGGAAAAAAATTGCTTTTAAGAAAAAAATGTAAAGAAATTTTTTTTCCCCTTACTTTCTGCTGAAATAAAAACGACATATAATATATAGGGTCACTATGATAAGTTCCTAGGAGATACACATTTTATATACATGTTCGTAATAGTATATATGTTATGATGTGTATGAGATCTAATTTTTTTCTTATTTTACTGTTTGTTTTTTACGAATAATGTTAAGGTTTTTCTTGTTGTGGTGTATAATTTTTGGAACTTTTCTTTTTCTAAAATTAATAAAAAAGAATTTAGGCAAAAAAAAGGGCAGAATAGTATGACAACTCCTGAAATAACCCCTTTTTGGAAAATAGGCACCCCAAGGGGATCTCATTATTTTGCCAAAATTTTGTAGAAATAAAGACACATGCTGGTACTGAGGAGATAAAACACAGAGCTTGAGAATAGTGCACTAGTTATTATACCGTACAGGCCATACACAGAGGAAGGAGGAAGTGAAGGGGTTAACGTACTAGTTACATACACTGGCAGGATAGAGATGAAGGGGTTAAAATTTAGATGTGCTGAATAAGGGAGATGAAAGACCTACTATATAGGTTGCATGGAGACAACATGGAGCTAGTATATGTAGCAGGGGGGCATGAAACAATTAATAAAAATGACCCCTGTGTCAGCAAAGCAGAAGAAAGGAATCTGCATCTGCAGATCCATTAATTCTGTCCCTATTCATAAATACTTGTTTTCTCTCCATCCCCTGTTGTAAGGGAAATTGGAGTGATAAGCACTGTAAACAGTACCATATGATCATTGTGATGACCAGTCACAGTGATCACATGGTATACCCTACCCCTTGAATTGGAATGGTACAGCATCTCTGTGTACTGAGCTATCTAATGACAGCTCAGTACAAAGCATTTTCTGGGTGGATCGGATGCCCAATGGATATTTATCTATTGCCGTTTATATACAACACTGGGTAAATAATAGGCCACCAATCTGCCATTGATGAACGTACAAAGGTAGAAAAGATTGATCCAAAGTACTGACACCATAACACTAAGGAATTGCTGAGACCAAGATCTGCCTCAGTATAAGAACATCCCCACAATCATTCCCTTCAGTAACAGGAATGCTTCATCAATGCAGCCAACTTTCAACTGGGGAAATCCTTCTGCTGAAATGACAATAAGAGGGCACAATGGTCTAGTGTATTACCTAAAGAACAACTCACAAAAATCCAAATGGCATCACTTGTACATTCTGATGTGAAGCAAAGTGGGAGGAAGAGGGCTTGTCCCTTGAAAGATGTCAACATGTGTGTCTGAGTGATGCCTAGGTCTCTGTGAAACATCTCAGCTTTACAATCACTTGGGTTTTGCTTTATTCAACACCTTTGCCATTTGTCTTTTAATATCGTTTTAAGGCGGACCTGAAGGGACGCTCCATGCAGTTCTATGGAGTGACGCATGTCGGCGGTGACATGTCCGCTGACATCCGATACGCGCCGCTAAATTCAGACGGATGGAAACCCTACTTTCCATCCATCTGGCGGATCGGATGAAAACGGACAGGCGGATCCGTTTTCATCTGATCCCCCATAGCGGAGTGCGGAGATCTGACAGGTCCGTCTCTCCACAGTGAGCAGAGACACACCTGTCACCCACCGGTTCAGTGGGAATCAATGGATCGATCCCCGCTGAGCAAACTGAGTCCGTGAAAATGGACATACAAGTGTGAAAGAGCCCTTAAATCTAAGAAAGTACTAGAGGTCCAGTGGGGCAGTCACAGTCTGAACAGCATAATGTAAAAGGTTATACTGGTTGTATATAACAGAACCCTGAAGCAGCAAAATATGCCTAGATTTAGGCATAAAACAAGGCCATGTGCCTGTTTGGCCTGGTTCAATGGGCATCATGTGTAAAGAAAAAAAATAATAATAAAAGACAGGAAAATGCAGGCAACAAAATGCAAGTGTTCCTCAACCCAATTAATCAGCAAATATCTCTTCAGGTGTACTTCCACTCTTCCCCTTATCTGTGTTTATACATGAGAGTTATCATATATTAAATGAATTTGTGGGGCCCAACATGAACCTTTAATTCCATGCAGGCATATAAAAAATATAAAATATGTTCACTCACCTATACATTTTGGGCAACACTGTCCAGTAGGAACATGACTGAGATGCTGGGGGCATGACAGAATAGGGCAGACCTCCTTTATGCATTGTGTCCTGCCTCCCTAAAGGAAAATAGGTGAGGTTAGAAATATAAATATTGTACGCCTAACTGGTTGTCTAACCTAGTAATGAAACGTTAGCTGAAAAAAAATCTAACAACATGGCTACCCTCCCGTAAACATACAAAGAAATTATATTTCTCCATTTTACATGATAGGCTATAAAACCAAATCCAATCTGCTTTCAGTTATCTGTATCCAAATAACCTGGTGGCCTCTGCCAGTAACTATTATATATATTATTAAAACATAAACATTACCCTGAAATTTCCACAGAAATTTTATTACTGGGGATTACAGTCTTGGAGTCACAGTCAACATATTATCATATGTTAGGGTTTTTAATGTTGTAGCAACATATAAATCCTATGTTGATTAAGCAATGTGAGAATATATTACCGCAGTGTTTAAGGCAATTAAAGAAAATGAAGTCAAATATTTAGAAATTAAATTCATAGATTCATATTGGCTTACAATTTAGATGATTACTATGCAAAATAATTTCATCCCCTTTTTTAATAACAGATTTAATATTAGTATGTGTTAGCACACTACATCACTTGTGTTGTACACAAATGTTTCTTTTGAGCATAATTCCAACTACAGGATGAATGGAAGCCTTTGGTATTGCATGAAGGGTGTACTTAACTATAGGGGACTTATTGCAAGCAGTGTGCAAGCCTCTGTAAACACTGAATGGGTGGTAACACATTGAGGGACATGTATCGAGCCAATTAGCAACAAGATCAGGCACAACTTAGGCTGCCTATTAGTTAGGAAAGTGTATGCAACTGCTTCACCTGCAATCCTGGGCAGAGTACTGAGACAATTTTGCACAAATATGAAAGAGAATTAGCACTGGAGATTTTCATTAAAAGGAGAAAAAAATCACTAAAAAAACATGCACAGTTAAGGCCTTGTTCACACAGGGCATCCATAACGTCACCCCTGTAAGGAGCCTTGCACCCTCATGGATGTCACATTGGGAGCAGCGGCTGTGTCCATGAAGTCGCTGCATCCCAACTGACAGCAATGGAACTGCCTGCACGGGGATGCATGGAACACCTGTGCATCTTTGTGTGGATAAACATGACCTTGCAGAGGGGTACAGTTATGTATGTCCCATGTAAACATGGCCTAAGAAGTGGCCAGGGATAGGTTTTTTATTTTGTTGCAGTGCTACATCAAAGGAGCTCTTGGAGGAATTTATAAATTAAGCTGCCCAAGTATAATAATTTCTACACTGGCTCTTCCGATTGCCCAACGAATTAAACTCAAAATACTAACAACAACATACAAAGCTATTTACAACTCTGCCCCTAAGCTACATCACCAATCTTGTCTCCAAATATCACCAAAACTGTCCTCTCTGCTCCTCTCAAGACCTCCTGTTTTCAAGGTCCCTTGTCTCCTCCTCCATTGCTCGTCTCCAGGACTTCTCCAGAGTCTCTCCAAACCTCTGAAACTCTCTACCTCAATCGGTCCGGCTATCTCCTACTCTGGATGCTTTTAGGTGATCCCGAAAACTCATCTCTTCAGGGAAGCCTATCATGTCTCCAAATAATCTTTTATCACTTCTATCAGCTCATCTGCCACAGCTACAACCTTTTGTACCACTTTCTTTCTTCTTTTGTACCACCCTATTAGATTGTAAGCTCTTATGAGTGGGGCCGGCTTAAACCTCTTGTATTTTATTGTATTGTAACTGTACTGTCTCCCTTTTATATTGTAAAGCGCTGCGTTAACTGTTGACGCAATATAAATCCTGTATAATAATAATAAAACTCTCTAATTTTTCTCACCACTTCTGTTTATCATTGCCTTGCTGTGCGTCAGAATAGATGCATGTTTTGCTGCCTTATCAGGCAATAGTTTAGCTGGTCACATATTGATAGAATTTTGGTTGAACATTTTTTTTTTAGGAACGTTTGTTCAATTTTCTAATCATTATTGGGGTCAAGTTGAAGTTCAGTTTAATTTTCTAATTGTTATGGGGTCAAATTAATTTTCATTTTTAACTGCAGCAACAAGAAAATTAGCAGTATGGAATTTTTTTCTTGAACCAACAGATCTCTAACAGTGTATGTGGTTTTCCTTTAGGAAAGGAAAGTTAATTTGCAACAATAATAGAATGTTAAAAGCAAACATTTCTTGAGGTACTTTTGAACAACATTCTTCATGTCACTGAATGTCCAGAGAATTTTTGTACAAATGTTTACACAAATATTTAGTCAAAGTGAGCTAGGCTTTCTGATTGTGTGCTGTTCACAGCATCAAATCACTTGTGATTTTAGCGGTTCTATTGAGCAAGTAAAAATTACATATGTAGAGCTAGACTAGACTTAATGCAGACACAGAACTTTGAAATGATGATGTAAATATAGACTAGCCGATATTATTTTCTGAACATGCAAGAATAAAGTGTGTACAGAAAGTGCAAAGTACACAATTAAAAAGTAAACCCAACAGAACCCAACTGTAACAAAAAAAACAACAACTCGCAGCTGTATTTTACAGATTACAAATGTTTAATAATTAACTGATCATTTTCTTGTATTATGAAACAGACACAAAATGTAAGATCAACAAATATAACACAAGCTATAAACTTCCCGAAAATGTTTTTCTAAATTGTATAATTGAGAAACATCATATAAAAATGTTGCTATTTAAAACTGGCTGTCCCTTGCAAAGAAAGTTGGACTGAAGTTTAATCACACATTACACTGTTGTAGTGTGTGGTATGACATCATAAAGAATTCTATACTGACTTGTATGTTAACAAAAGTCTAGAATGGATAATGAGAAACACATGACAAGTTCTAAATGTCACTAATTTAGAAGAGCTTGAACCTCAACCAAGGCTAGCAGTACTTCCACAACTACCTAAATGTAATACATGAAGTTTCGGCAAAGCCCTCATAAAGCTGTCATGAAACAACACTGAACTTTCATTGAAATGGTGAAAAATGAGGTGCGAAACTTGAAGGCAAAGTTGAGAAAGACCAGATGTTGATGGATCTAAGAGTTAATAATCAGAACCTCCTAGTCATTATAACTTCTCTAAGAGCAGCAGCAAAGCACTTATCTTAATTAACACACTGACTGCTTTGTACAGCTACAGAAAGGACTTATGTGTTTCTTAGATGAAACATAAGTATTATTAATGGGATATGACAGCTATCTTCCCAAGATGGGATACATCTGGGAGGCTTAACTAAGGGCTGACCTAAAACAAATTAAGATGACACCTACAAAACTCTATTACAATAAACACTAGCGCTATTGGGACTAGCTTAGTCTAAATAAGGCGGACTCTTGTTTATGCATCAGAGAATGCTATGTCCTCTATAAACATGATAGGTTTAAAAGAGAAGGAAGGGCTAGGGAGAGTCTCCATTCAGTCTATGAACAAATAAACTTAGTCAAGGGCATGAGAAACAATGCTTGTCATGTATTCCATAGTTATTATGGATAGCTGTAATCTATTATAATAACTATGAAGTAATGACTTTTGGGTGAATAGTAGGTTCATTCAGTGTTTGTTAGTAAAAGAACAGAGCTAGCTTATCACATGAATTTATGAGGGCCAAACACAAAATATTTAGTAGTTGTTTTTATGTAGCACCATAAAATCAACATAGTACATGGGCCAGGGTGTATATGAGTGCAAAGGTTAACTTAGCTCACCCATTTACCAGTACATCAATAAATCCACTACCCTAGAAATTTATAATGTGACAATTATACATATATCATTCCTAGAAATGACAACATACCAAGCTGTTTCTATTGTGTTTTCATATCCTACTGTATGCACTGCATTCAAATGTGAAGGTTTTTTACATTGTAAATATACTTATATTTGACATATATACACACAGTGCTTATAGGTTTACATACCCTGGCAGAATGTATGGTTAGTGTTTGGCTGAAGTCATTTATTATCAATCAACTGTGTTTACTCTTTTTAAATCATAATCACAACAGAAACTACCCAAATGACCCTGATCAAAAGTTTACATACCCCAGTTCTCAATACAGTGTATTGCCCCCTTTAACATCAATGACAGCTTGAAGTCTTTTGTGGTATTTGTAGATCAGACTATTTATCTTCTCAGATGGTAAAGCTGCCAATTCCTCTTGGCAAAAAAGCCTCCAGTTCCTGTAAATTCTTGGGCTGTCTTGCATGAACTGCACGTCTGAGATCTCCCCAGAGTGGCTCAGTGATATTGAGGTCAGAAGACTGAGATGGCCACTCCAGAACCTTCACTTTATTCTGCTGTAGCCAATGACAGGTCAACTTGGCTTGTGTTTTGGATCATTGTCATGTTGGAATGTCCAAGTACGTCCCATGCGCAGCTTCCTGGCTGATGAATGAAAAGGTTCCTCCGGTATTTTTTGATAACATACTGCATTCATCTTGCCAACAATTTTGACCAAATTTCCTGTGTCTTTGTAGCTCACACATCCCCAAAACATCAGTGATCCACCTCTGTGTTTCACAGTAGAAATGGTGTACCTTTCATCATAGATCTTGTTGATTCCTCTCCAAATGTAGTGGTTATGGTTGTGGCCAAAAAACTAAATTTTGGTCTCATCACTCCAAATGACTTTGTGCCAGAAGGTTTGAGGCTTGTCTCTGTACTGTTTGGCGTATTGTAAGCGAGATGCTTTGTGGCATTTGCGTAGTAATGGCTTTCTTCTGGTGACTCGACCATGCAGCTAATCTTTCCTCAAGTGCCTCCTTATTGTGCATCTTGAAACAGCCACACCACATCTTTTCAGAGAGTCCTATATTTCACCTGAAGTATTTTGTGTTTTTTTCTTTGCATCTTGAACAATTTTCCTGACAGTTGTGGCTGAAATTTTAGTTGGTCTACCTGACCGTGGTTTGGTTTCAACAGAACCCCTCGTTTTCCACTTCTTGATTAGAGTTTAAACACTACTGATTGGCATTCTCAATTCCTTGGATATCTTTTTATATCCATTTCCTGTTTTATACAGTTCAACTACCTTTTCCCGCAGATCCTTTGACAATTCTTTTGCTTTCCCCGTGAATCAGAATCCAGAAACATCAGTGCAGCACTGGATGAAAGATGCAAGGGTCTGTCAGGAGTCCAGAAACTCATTGACCTTTTATACACACACACTAATTACAAGCAAACAGATCACAGGTGAGGATGGTTTTCTTTAATAGCCATTCAAACTCCTTTGTTTCAATATGCGTGCATGTTATCAGGCCAAAATCACCAGGGTATGTAAACTTTTGATCAGGGACATTTGGGTAGTTTCTGTTGCCATTATGATTTAAAAAGAGTAAATACAGTTTATTGAAAATAAATGGCTTCAGCCAAACACTAACCATGAGTGAAATAAATGTTTTTGTGTTAATCATTCATATTCTCTGAAAAATGGCCAAGAAATCATAAATTCTGCCAGGGTATGTAAACTTATGAGCACAACTGTATATTAAAAACACAAATCTATTGCGCTTGGGCTATAATCAAAAACCTAACGTGTAGCAGCTAGCACAAAGTTGATGGAAAAATAGAGAGTAATTGATAAAAATGGTGCAGCGCTTTTCTAAATAATGTTTGTATATAACAAACATAAGTTCATAAGTATTCAAAGTGATGATCTTGGAGGGAGTAATGGTAGATAGATGAAAGCTTCCACCAACACCCGTTCACACTGACTCTTACCCTAAGGTAAAGTTGTATGCACAGTAGAAAAGCCCAATAGTAATCTCAGCGATCCTTAACTGCAAGAATATTGCTTCCTCCAGAGCAGAATGTACTGATCCTGATAGACAGATATGGATGTCAGTTCAGAAATGAGCTCCACCAATGGCCACCAGGAAAGCCAAATAGAAGACCCCACCACAGCAATGGTACTCTCAAATATGAACAAAATAGTGCTCATTGCACAGACATCCGAAAATTACAACTTAAATAAAGTAAAAGAGTAACTCACATGCTCATAGTAAAAAAACACACATAAGGAAATGACTGGCGTTTCCAACCAACAAAATCCCAGCACGCATTTGCGTCACACATTTCAGCTCCTCCCTTTGCGTTTCGTCACCAGATGACGTCATCAGATGATGTTTGTTATATACAAACTTTATTTAGCAAAGCGCTGCAGCATTTCAACCTATATACATATATGACTTTTTAAATAACATTGTTTTTTGGCATTGGTACTGTACATCCTAGCATGGAACCAAGAAAACAAAAGAGAGATGACACTTGTTTTAAATCAAGTAATATACAGTATAGTATTTAGTGCATGTAGAATGTCAGATACTTGGGAAGGTAAAGGGAAATAAATAATAAAAAAAAGAACAAAAAAATTAGTGCATTCCTTCCACCACAGTCCTGTTTTACATTAAAGTACATAAAGTTACTTTTTTTCTTCAGTGTCAACTTATTGAAGAAACTCAAAGGAGAAGTAGTGCCAAAGCTCTTTTGAGCTTAGTTCTATGATCCTATGTCCCAGATTCAGCTGACAGTGGACTAAAGCTTTGATGTCAGGATCCACCCAGATGCCTAACCACCAGCTGGCTAAGCCTCTCAGCATGCTGCTGAGAGCCCAAACCACCCGCTCCTGCCCTCTCCACAGCCCGGTGCTCCAGTGAACACTGGAGGGGCAGAGCAGAGTCTGAAGCTGCATCCTCCTAGGTGAGTATGATTTTTTTTTTTTTTTCTATCCCAAACTTCTCTTTTAAAGTGTAGCAATTTATCTAACATAGCCAAAATCTTGCTTGCCAATACCCTGAGAAGCATGCGTACAGTAACCACTGTTAGTTCTCTGTCCCCATTATGCAAATAGACAACCCTGTAAAGAAAAGCCAGGAGATCAGTCCTGGTTCTTCATCAAATACCTGTGACATAATGCACTTACTGGGAGTCCATGTTTGAAAAAAAAGTTACAACTCCAGGCAGATGTAAAAAACAAATATTAATAATGCAGCTCTGCATTTATATATTGTGTATTTTTTTTAATGTAACCAGCATAATAAACTAAATTTGACTTGATATCTCCCTCATGCAATTTACTGTGCAGCAGAGCTCAAGGGGTTAGGGACCACTACAGGGAGCCAATCAAGTGTGCTGCAGTGCCAGGACCATGCTGGCAGAAGGAGGAAGCAGAGTGACAGAGAGATGAGCTCACTGTGATGCTTTTTCTTTTATTAACCTCTTCTCATTGGGCAGGTAGGAAGGGGACCTGTAAGTGAAAATGTGTAGCATATATGTGTAAATCCTGCATTCAAACTGACAGAAATACAAATAATTTAGCAGGTAAAAGTTTCTGACATATATTTAATATGTGTATTTAGATTTTTTATTATGGCTAAGCTTTTAACGGTATTGTATAGAATTCTGTGTTATAAATTGTCACTGCTCTCATAACTGAAAATTAGGCTTTAAGACACACGCAGGCAGGACAGCCTACCTGCTGAGTATTTCTGTGTTTTATTCTGGCGTTGGTGTAGAGCATTAACCCGGGCTCTTTTGTCAGTAACGTAAGTGATCCCCACTGCACGCCCCTTGCTGTGTATCATCTCTGACAGTCTAATTATAAATGTGATGTAGGACATTGCCAGGGCCCCTGTGAGCTGCGATCTGAAATTATACGGCAGTAGAGAACAGAGAAACAAGATGGAGGTAAACTGAATGAACTCACTGAGTTTTGTAATCCTCAATATTAAATATTCTAGGGATTTCAAAATTATTTAAAACTGAACTGTAGGCTGATAGTCTACATGCTTCAAAGGTGTTGTAAAATCTTCCTAAAATATCAAACAGCAAGTTTTTGTAGGGGTAAAGTGTAACACACAGCCAGCATTCTTGGCATACTTGGTATGCTGGATTGTGAAGTCACTCATTCCCTTTAGGCCTTTAGGCAGTGGCCACTACTCTCATCATGGCAGTGTTAGAATGGTTTACCTCCCGCTCAACCAATCACATTATCATCAATTACTCTATTCACTTCTAGTTTTAGTAATGGCGGTGGAGAGCTAGCATGCATTGTAACAGCAAACTGCACACAGCAATTATTATTATTTAAGTAATTGTAAAGTTTTTTTTTTATCTTAATGCAGACTCTGCATTAGGATAAAGAACCTTTTTATTGGGATTATACCCCTAAGCCCCCCTTAAATACTCGCCTGAACCCAATCTGGATCTAGCCCATTTGCAGCACCTCTTCTCCCCTCTCTCTGCTCTCACAGGCTTGGCCATTGGCTCCTGCTGCTGTCAGTCAAACCCTGTGAGCAGGGTTGTGCATCTGAATAGATGCATACAGCCCAGATCGGGAGCTAGTCTGTGTGACGGACTCCGGACACATGGACTGGATATCTCTGCCAAGAAGTTGCTTCCCAAGCTCTGTAACACGAGACCAGTGAATCTGGCTATAGTTACCACAAGAACTAGGCAACACCAGTTTTGGAGTAAACCAGAATAAGAACTGTTTATTTGAACAAGAATATAGGCTTTTATACACTTGAGAAGGACAATCCCCCCTCCTGATCATATTACTCTAACAATACAAGCTACACACAGGAATATAATTACAACAACTGACATATACTATAAACATTATGTTAATTAGACACCTGGATGACTCAGATGTCTCACCGCAGGTCAGACTAGCCGGCTCCAAGCTCAGAAGGCACAATACACATTAACATAAGTATAAACACCTTCAGACATCAGCAGGAGACCTACTTGCAATAAACACATTATGGCAGGGGGCCCCAGACATGTGGCCTGCTGATGACATCAACATCAGCTATGAGTCCCCAGCTGGCAGAGACCATCATGGCCTATTTAATATGTCCTTTTGCATTACATAACAGAACATCTTCCTAAATGCTTGTAGCTCCCTTAAATGCCAGGGCCCATAGTCGGTAGGCAAGAGGCTAGCATTCAGTTCCCTCCAAAAGCCTCTGTCCCGGGTGAGTCTGTCACAGCCTGTACAAGTGCCCTCATGGGAAGTGGCTTCCTACAGGGGCACTCGGTGGAGGGAGGAGCCAGGAGTGCCAGCGGGGGACCCCAGAAAAGGAGGACTGGGGATGCTTTGTGCAAAATCATTGCACAGCGCAGGTGAGTATGACATGTTTGTTATTTAAAATAAATAAAAACCAAAGCTTTACAATCACTTTTAGGATTTACTGTATACTGTATAGTGCCAACAATTTGCACAGCGTTTTAGATTATAAAGGGAAACAGTACAGTTACAATACAACTCAATGCAAAAAGGCTAGCAGGGCCATGCTCCTGAGAGCTTACAATCTAGTAGGGATGGGCAAGTGGAACAAAAGGTAATAACTGTGTGGGGGTGAGCTGGGGGGAAAAATAAAATAAAAAATGTTGTTGTTAGATGAAGGTAGGCTATCGACACTGCTTTCCATCCTTACCAATGCAAATCACATAACATTATATCTTATGTAGAGAGGTGTTTTTGCGCATGTCCAGCATTTTCATGAGACATAGCTGAGCATATTTGACACCAGGAAGAGAGGCAAGATGGAAAATCAAAGATTGCTTCAGCTCTGGTGTGCAGTGGCAACAAAAAGTTTATTCATTCTTAAAAGTACTATTGGAAATATGATGTAACCAGTAAGTACATTATAATTGGATTTCATAGTACTGAAGACTTTTGGCTTTAATTTAAATGCTGTATTGGACTGCAGTTATAATTTAATACATTAAAATATTTTATTAAATAGATGACAAGGAAAGCAGGAAAAATCCTACTCTTTCCCACAATTAGTATTTCCCACTAATACATTTCAAGACTGTTAGCACTAAAGACACCATGGACCATAAAAAAGTTACTATATCAGAGTCTTTTCATTTGGCTTCGATTTGCTGCATATTTTTCATGCAGGCTGAGAAAATTTGAAATAAGCCAACCTGAAACTTTATTCCAACCTCAAATATATCACAAGGCAAAACATTGACTTTCAGTAGCCAGAATCACGATCAGGAAGAATTTTAACTCTCCTGAGTTCCCCACTCAGTAACAGATAGTCCCTCTAGTCTTTTGATTGAGTGGAAGAGCAGGTGGTAGCAAACCTATAAATTAGCCAACTCTTGTAGTAAACAGGTTCTATCCAACAGTGAGAATTCACTTTCAGGAAAGTTATGACAGCTTTATGTATTTTAATACATAACTGACATAACTTTGGTTTTATGAGAAGTGCTGGATATTGTCCATGTGAAACAGTAATGTTAATGGATAGAAGAACTTGAATAAAGGGACTTCAGTTTCATAATTAAATTAAAGATACTTTACAATTATGACTGATAATAATTCCCTACTTGCTGAAAAATTGGTATGCGGTACTACCACATCTAGCTTGATAACTATAATACATAATTTATATATATATATATATATATATATATATATATATATATATATATATATATATATATATATATGTATATATATGTATATATATATATATATATATATATATATATATATATAGCAAATAAGTAATCACATTTTAAAAACAAGTCATCTTATGCATATTTTTCACCAGATGGGTCACATGCATACATGTATAAGTGCATTCTTACAGAAAGGATGCTATAAAAATTAATAGTCTATGGGGGATAAGTGTGTGGCCATAGACAACCCTAAAAACCATAGCAAGCTACATCTGTTTTAGTGTGACCACCCATCAACAGTTCTACTTGTAAATTGCTGAATACTTGGAGAGTATGTTGGCCACATTTGTATTTGAGTCGTACATCAACAATTTAAATTACATATTAACTATATCTGGTTAAATTCAAACCTGTACACGTGCAAATTTTAATACTCCCCAGAAGGGATTTTTAGAATATTTTTTTCAATATTTTCGAAGCAAAATGGAATATTAGGTATCCTAGTATGATTTATGACTATAACAGCACTCTACCCCATTTCAAACCTACTTTGCCAATTAAAGTCGCAAATTAGTTTTTGGTAAAATAATTGTGGTTTCTGCATGAGCAGCTACTGAAAAGTAAACCGTTTTGGTTTTTTTTTTTACAAATCACCCTAATGCCCCGTACACACGGTCGGACATTGATCGGACATTCCGACAACAAAATCCATGGATTTTTTCCGACGGATGTAGGCTCAAACTTGTTTTGCATACACATGGTCGCACAAAGTTGTCGGAATTTCCGATCGGCAAGAACGCGGTGACGCACACCACGTACAACGAGACTAGAAAAGGCTAGTTCAGAACCAAGCGCTGCACCCTTTGGGCTCCTTTTGCTAATCTCGTGTTAGTAAAAGTTTGACGATTTGCGCTTTTTCAGACTCGTGGTTTTCAGATTGTTTTCTGCTGTTCAGTTTGTGCTTGTGGGTTTGTATCTGCTCTTCAGTGCGTGCAGCGAGTACCATTGACTCTTGTCATTGTGTTCTTGTTCGTTCGTTACTGTTTTTCAGGTCGCTCTTCACAGGCCTTGCTGTTCTTCAGTGCGTTCTGTTACTTCGTTCTGAGCAGCTGACCGTTTTCTAGCCATGTTGCGTATACGTACTCCTCGTAGAGTTCATGCTGTGCGGGGGCTTGGTGTTGGGGTCCTGACCTTGACACAAGTCCAGTCCATGAACAGGGTGGGGAGGAGTTCATGGACCAAGAATTGGTTGCTCCAGCGTGACCAGTTCTGTCATATGCCTTTGCTCTGTGAGATACGTGAGAATAATCCTGATGATTTCAGGAACTTTCTCCGGATGAGGGACCTCGTATTTCACCGTTTGTTGGCTTTGCTGACCCCCTATATCAGCAGGCAGGTTACCTGCACGAGGCAAGCCATCACTCCGGAGCACAGGCTGGTCGCCACCCTGCGGTACTTGGCGACGGGGAGAAGCCTGCAGGACTTGAAGTTCTCGACAGGCATCTCCCCCCAGGCTCTGGGGATCATTATCCCAGAGACCTGTTCTGCCATCATCCAGGTCCTGCAGAAAGAGTATATTAAGGTAAGATTTTTATCCTTTAATATCACTTTTTTGTATTTAATGTTTGATAATATATTGTATTTTTTTCCTCATTCCCTAATTACCATGATTGGAATATGCTGTGAATGTCCCCTTTGTCCTCATGCATGCTGGATTTTTATGTAATTATTTTTTTGTCCTTCATGCATATTTGCCTTCACTAACCTCCCCAGCATGGTCTCCTGGCCCTATATTCACCTGATGTAGTCACTTAACAATGTAATTTATCAGCTCCATAGTAGTGCTTTACCCCAAACACCCCCTAAAATGTTTTTAAATGTGATTTGTGCTTTAAATTCAGGCAGAGTGCCAGAGGCTTTTTTGGGGGGTCACCAAATCATTTGGAACCCTCCCTCCCCCAACTGCTAAGTCAGCTGATAACAATTCTCTATCTATCCTCAATCATCTATCTGCTGACTTTGCCAAACCCATACACACTATAGCCATCTCTTTTGTGGTCAGATGTATGGATGAATTCCCCAAAGCATGTAGTGCAAGGGCCTGCCTGAATACTTTCAAATGGTACTGTTTAAAGTTTTTGTATACTGTTATTATCTTGATAGGTAATAGTAGAATTTCCAAATGTGCTCAAATGTGTACAATGTGTATTTATATCTTTGTACTATGACACTTCTTACCTGTCCAGTGGGCTGTCCATAGTGTAACTAAGGAGGGGCTAGCCAAAGTAATACCCATTATTTAGGCATTCATCTCTCAATGAAGTGGAGAGGGTTACCTGTCCAAGAGCTCCCCCCCTAAAATGTTAGAAATGGCCCATGAGAGGGGGGGGAGGGGGAATCTGATAGGTGTACCTTATAGTTTGGTCTTTAAAAACTCCCTCAAATAAATGTTATCTTGATGTTGGCCAAGAATGTTTGTGTCTAATCTGCTTTCCCTGTTTATGTGCAAAATGACTAATTTTTTTTTTCTTGTTTGACTCCACAGTTTCCTTCCACGCCACAGGAATGGCAGACTGTGGCCTCCCACTTTGCCCAGCGGTGGGACTTTCCTAACTGTGGAGGGGCAATTGATGGGAAACACGTCCACATCGTCCCACCACCCAACTCAGGGTCATACTATTTCAACTATAAGGGGTTCAATAGTATTGTGATATTGGCGGTGGTGTCGGCTACTTACGAGTTCCTGTATGTGGACGTGGGGAAGAATGGCTGAATGTCAGATGGTGGAGTCATCGCCCAGATGGAGTTCTACAGACGTCTCCAGAATGGCAGATTGGACTTGCCACCTCCAGAAGACAATGTGGAAGGACTCCCATTCGTCTTTGTTGCAGATGAAGCGTTTGCGCTGGGGGACCATCTTATGCGGCCATTCCCGATGAGGACCCTCACCCCGGACCAGTGGGTTTTTAATTACCAGCTGGCCAGAGCCAGAAGAGTGGTGGAGAACACGTTTGGAATCATAGCCACCCGGTTCCGCCTATTTCTTACACCCATACACATGGCGGAATAGAAACTGAATCATATCATCCTGGCATGCTGTGTTCTACACAACTTTTTACGGCAACATTCTGCCAACTATGCTGAGTTGGGCCTGAGGCTGGAATTCAAAATTAACCAACCCTGACGGCGCTTGAAAGTGGCCGTCCTGGCTTGCCCCCCCGAGTGCCCGTGATGTCCATCTAAGATACCTTGAATACTTTGCGGGTAGGGGGGCTATCAATATGCCAGACAATGTCTGAAACCTTTTTCAAATAAACAAAAAATTTAACTACTAAAATCTTTGGTGACATTTACTGCTTGTGTTTCTTTTAGCTGACCCTGACAGAAATGTGGTGAGTCCTGAAAATGGCGTGATTGTGTAACATTACAAAGCATTGTTGGGTGTTATTTACAAAAGGCAAAGACACTTTGCACTACAAGTGCAGTTGAAACTGCACTTGTAGTGCAAAGTGGATTTGTCCTTAGGAAATAACCCCCATTGTCACTGAAAACACCAGTTAGAGCACAACAAAAGTTTTGGAGCGTTGAAACAATAATCCACACATTCTTGATTAACAATCTTTTTAATACCAGCACAATCACATGTGCATTTAGAAAAGGTTTTTTAAAGCAAACCAATATGTTTGTTGTATAACAATTTTTGGGGTCACATTAGAAAAAGTAGAAATGTCCATTTAAGATAAAACAGGCATGTTTAAAACCAACAAGAAAGACACAAATCTTGAACTTACAAAGTTCACATTTGGTAGAACTTGAAGGCAATATCAGACATGAGTATTTACAAACTGTGTTTGATATTGCGTTCAGATGGGGTGAAGTCACCCCAGGAAAAGCCAAATTTTGAAGATGCGCACCAATTGCCGAATGTCAACATGTGCTAGCTGCCATCATGGGGGATCAAGGGACGTGTTTTGTGGGTGCAACCCCTTCCTCACAGCTACTTTATTATTGAGGAAGGGGTTGCACCCCCAAAATGCATCCATTGATCTCTCGTGATGGCAGATAGCACATGTTGACACACTGTGTGCCTCTTCAAAATTTGGTTTTTCGCAAATATGTCAAAAAATGGTAACAATTTTTAGCTCACAAAAAGCACAAACAAAAAAAGGGATTTTGAGGGGTATTAAACTCTCCCTAAAACATCAATGATGTTCTTCATTTTTTGTTGAACATCATTGATGCTTTTCTGGATGTTTTCCAAGTCCCTATTACACCCCATGATCTCCCCGATCAGGATCTGTGCACATTCAGAGGTGAAATGATCTGGATCCACAACATCACAATCACCTAAAAAGATAGAAACAAAAACACACCATGTATTATAAATATGCCGGCATCCATCTCTTACCTGAGCCTGTGGTCGCAGACACTCACCTGTTGTGGTGACAATTTCCACCACGTCTTCCTCCTCCTGGTCTGCTTGGCTTGGGTGGATTTCCCCTTCTTCCAGAGGTGTGGGGTCTGTGGTCTCCTCGGATGAGGGGTGTCCTCCGAGTCTTTTATCCCCTATGTAAAAAAAAATAGGTATACTTAACACACAGATATTTGATGGCAGAAATAGGAATATGAAACATTGCTTGGAAGTGGGGTACAATTGTCTATTTTGGCAGAGTTCCAAGATGTAGAATTTTTAGTGTCCTTTGTCAAGCTTCAATACTTTACCTGTTTCGTACAAGCTTCACAGATGGAGACACCCCTATAGTATCCACTGGAGCACCTATGTGGGACCCCCAATAAAAAGGGTGTTCTTGTTTCCCACACTAGTGCTCCAGCGTCCAGATGTGTAAACAGCTGCTGAGTGTCCTCTCCTTACACTGAATCTAGTTTGCATTTCATTCCAGTTACAAACCCATCTACACAACCAAATTATTTGCAGACAAGTAGGCCATAAAAAATGTGGGCAAATGCATATGGCCAAAACAATGGTGTTTTCTAGGCCGAACGAACAATGTTTTATATGAACAAATAATGTGCCCATGAACATGAAAGTTGCCATTTTAAACTGGAGAACAGTTAAGAAAAGCACATGGAGCAGCACGAACGAAATAAACATAAAGAATAGGAACGCAGGACAACTACTTACTTTTTTGCAGCACTCTCCGGATCTTTCTGTACTGCTCGTGCTCTCTTAATTTGAGGTCCGACCACCGCTTCCTGAGCTGATCTTTCGATCGTCGTACCCGAAATTCTGGTGCAGACTCTTGACCACTTTCACTATGGTCTTGGCCTTTCTGACATTGGGGTTGGGGTAAGGTCCATATTTCCCGTCATAGTCGTCCTTCTTCGGGATGTCAACCATCTCCACCATCTCCCCAAAGGACATATTTGATGCCTTAAATCGTCACCTTCTGGATCGGGACGTTTCTGCCTCCAGGCTTTCCTCCTCCTCCTCGTTGGTGCAATTATCTGACACCTGCTGTGTCTCCGCCATGTGCTCTTCCCCCACTGTGGCGAACGAGAAGGGGTGGGGAATACACTAAAAAGAACATCAGGGGCAGGCGGAGTTTCACGCATGCGCAGTGTCTATAAAGCGTAACACGTGTGCGTAGTACGTATGATCTGTGAGCAGAGGAAGGAGTAACGGAGGCGCCAATCGTGATAGCGAAGGTAAGATTTAACATTGGGCCTATACTGCTTCTAGATTGAGGCCTGTATTTGCACAAGTTTAGAAGACTTTAGGCTGACATTAGGGTTTGTCTTGTGTTGTGTCTTGCAGTGAAAATGGATATCTTGAAAGATAAGGACTTTATGCCAATCTTCATTGATATGTTCAGGGAGCTGCCCTGTCTGTGGCAGATAAACCACCCTGAATATAAGAACCAAACAAAGAGGAAGGCAGCGCTGGATAATTTGTTGGAATTTGTGAAGACGGTGAGCCCCACGGCAGACATCATCTATTTGAAGATCCTAATTGGTGGCCTGAGGAGCACTTATCTAAGGGAGCACAAGAAGGTCCAGGATTCCCAGAGATCCGGAGCTGCAGATGACATTTATGTCCCCAGGCTGTGGTACTATGACAGGCTGCATTTTCTGGCAGGTCAGACTGAACCCAGGCCAGCACTCTCCACTCTTCCTTCCACGCTTCCTTCCCCCCCAGTTGAGGCTTCTGACACCCAACCTGGGCCTTACAGGCAGCAACATGTGGAGGAGCCCAGCTTGAGGCAGGTATAGCATTCTTCTAAATATTACTGGTTGTCCAATCAATGATGTTAACTAGATGTTAGTTTGGATTGCTAATTTATGATTGTGATTGATGATGCAAAAACTAAAACCATGTCCCTTTTTCATACACAGTGAAGTCTCAGCCAGGAGGTGCCCGGGCCAAGCAGACTGCCTGATACCCAGGTCTTTACCCTCCGCCTTCAAAGAAAAGTGGCAGGAGGAGGAGTAACCTGGAGGAGGCTGCCATAGGCCTCTTTTGGAAGGCTACAGAGGCCGTGAGAACCCCCCACAGTGTGGAGGAGGACTTTGCTGGCATAACTGCCTGCAAAATGATGCAGATGGAGGAGGGCCAATGACTCCTGTGTGAGTTCTTAATTTTGGAAGCTCTTAATAAGGGGTTGAGGGGCCCATTAACATGTGCTACCCACATTTGTGACCTCACACATAGTCCTCCTCCTCCTCCTCCAGGTCCTATTCCTCCTCCAGGTCCTACTCCTCCTCCTGCCACATCTCCAACACCAGAGCCACAGCCGGGAAGGAAGCATGGAAGGAAGACCAGAGAGTGATGGCCCTGGCTTCAGTCTGGTCTGGCAAAATATGCAGGCTCTTGTAGTACCACAGCCTGGGGACACATGTCATCTGCTGCTTTCCGGATCTCTGGGACTTCTGGACCAGACTGCACTCCCTTAGATATGGACTCCTCAGGCCACCAATTTTGCTGGAAAAGAATTGATGTCTGCCCTGGGGGTCCAAGGCTTCGCCAATTTATGATGTATCCCTCTTTGTTTGGTTCTTAATAAAGGAATTTTTGGTTAAATTATACTCGCCTATGTGTGTTTTCCTTCAAAAAGGACAGTTTGTTTGTGAGGAGGCAGGGACATTTCAAAAATACAATGTGAAATTAACAAGGAACACCAACACCAAGCAATCTCCTTGAGATTAAATAATACAAGATACCAATGGTGTTGTGACACACAAAACACACACAAAAATATTATGGAGTAAAACCAATAAAAAATAAAAAAAACATCAGCCTTGAAACAAACACAAACCTCCAAAAAAAAAAAAAAAAAACAGCCTTGAAAAAAATACAAAACATAAATAAAACAACAAAAAACAAATTTGGTCAGATGTGACAAATCAAAATATATTGAGGAAATCACTATAAATACTAAAGAAAGAAGTTTGTGAGAAGTCTGTGTGAATATGAGCAGCAAAACTACTTCATTCTTCTCACATTATAAAGAAGAAGAGAGTGCGCTGTATTAAACAATTTTAAACATTGCAGCGTGACGAAAGGGCTCTATCCATTCCGAACGCTAATTTTACCAGGCCGAGCTGTTCCGTCTCGGAATTTCTTCTGAGCATGCGTGGTACTTTGTGCGTCGGAATTGTCCACACATGGTCGGAATTGACGCGATCGGATTTTGTTGTCGGAAAATTTTATAGCCTGCTCTCAAACTTTGTGTGTCAGAAAATCCGATGGAAAAAGTCCGATGGAGCCCACACACGGTCGGAATTTCCGACAACACGCTCCAATCGTACATTTTCCGTCGGAAAATCCGACCGTGTGTACGGTATATATATATATATATATATATATAAGCATATACAGATTGGGCGAAGTTGTGCATCTGAAAAGTTTAGATCTGATTGAGAATGTTATATCGCCCCTTCCCGGATTGCCAAATATCTTCCATCCTACTCTCCTGCTTGTTTCCGAGGTTGTTCAACAGCACACACTTTCAAATCTGGTGGAGTTGCCCGCGAGCCAAATCATATTGGCCCCGACATTTTCTGTATCATTTCCACACTTATTGGCAACACCATAACCCCTGACCCAGCCACTGCTCCACTCATTAAGAAACCTCCTGATGTAACCTATCTCCAATTCAAGCTACTTTTGTAGGTTACAACTGCAGCGAAGCAAACCATTGCGAAGGCCTGGAAAACCCCACACCTCACTATCTTTGAGACCAAAAATAGGGTTACCAGAGCCATGGTTCACGCTAAAATAGAAGCAGTTCTCTTAGACAGGGTCAAAAAGTTTGAATGCCTTTGGAGACATTGGGTCGACCATTTCCTCCCTCCCAGCTTCGATAGAGCTTTATTATAACCCTGGATAGCCCTATGGATAACTCTGCGACAAATAAATACACAAATAGCAGCGCAGGTTACAATACAACTGGAAAACACAGTGCAAATCGTCAGATTAGTCCTTTGAGCAATATTGCAGCTCCTGGTGAGAGATGTACAGTCTATATGTAGGGCAGCCTTGCAAAGGGAGGTGAAGCCACTCCAATATGTGAAAAGAAAAAAACAGCAAAAAGGCGCCTCTTAGTTAGATTGTAGTATTTAATGACAAAGAAGAGCATTAAAAACACTCACATTTCGTGACATATTAGTCCGGTGCAAGGGATGGCAGTAACAGCCATGGGTGATCTCTGCAGTTGTAGGTGGAAGGGAGTCTTGTTCTTCTGTGTTGTCTGCCGTTAGTAAAGTGTGTACTTCCGGGATCTGACCGTAATCTAGAACGAGGCTTGCACCTCAGCCAAGTAATCGTAGGAAGGGCTGGAACGCAGAGTCAGTGGTATGCGCTGTAGTGCCATTAAGCAACGCGTTTCCGAGCATGCGCTGTGAAGCGGGCTCCTTTATCAAGCTAGGGGAGAAGGATAATGTGCGGCCTGTTTAAGTGCTTCCTCAGCACTGCCACCTAATGGTAAAAACTTATATTGCAGAAATACAACTAAGTCGTCCAAAATGAAAAGTAAAAGGATAGGGAAAAAATGATTTAAAATATGCATGTACATTTGGTTGAACTGCATTTGGTCAATGTAACGGTCAATTTTTAACCCAAATACATACATGCATGTATGTCAAATTAATATATATATATATATATATATATATATATATATATATATATATATATATATATATATATATACACGTTTGAAAAAAATCACACACATACATGTATGTAAAAAGTATACATAAATGCATATGTATACACAGGGAAATATCAAATATGAGTAATAAATAAATTATGTAAAATTATGTATATAGTACACACAGTAAGCTTTAGGGGGAAATAAATAAGAATTATGGAGGTGATGAAAAATTTTATAAAAAATAATAAATTAGACATATATGCATATATATATGTATAAACGCATGCATACATGCATTAACATAATAAGTAGAGCCACTATAGGTGATAGATCACTAAAATGACATCAATAAAATTCATTACTATTTTGAGTAAACAGGGGTATTTGTTTGAGTTATGATTACTGATTTATAAATTATGAGCAGGATATAAAAGCAAATACCAATATTCTTATCTTTACAGGATGGTAGATATTTCTAACTCTTCATTAATTCCACCCGGGTTTAAAGTGTCTAAGGAATAAATCCAGAAGGTTTTGCATAGCCTAAAGAATCTCTCTGCCACTGGAAGATTCCTAGGTATTTGCTCTATGACCTTCCGAAGTATTCCGAAGACAAAATTTTGTCGATTACGGAGAAATTGTACCAAAATATCAGACTACCTAGAACAAAGTCATTTACTTGAAAACAAACTCAAAGATAAAAGCTACCCTGAATCATTAGTGGACCAGGCCCAAAAATATTATCTACAGCATACACCTTCGGCCCATCACAAAAATGATGAGAGTTTTAATCAATCTGGACGCTTCATTACTAGGTTCCATACCAATTTCTCTAAAATGGAAGCCATCTTCAAGAAGTATTGGCCAATCCTTCTTGAGGATCCATACCTAAAACCAGACTTGCCGGATTACCCTAGAATTACATATAGAAAGGCTCCCAACATTAAAAATAAAATTGCACAAAGCAAATTAAAGTCGGTAAAACAAATTGCACCAGTACAGGCCTATATGATTCCACTTAAGGTCATGTTCCAGTGCAAAAAAGCCATGTGCAAAACTTGTAGCTTTGTCAAACATGGAAAAAAAGATTTTTCCACAAAAGGCAAAACGTACACATTGGGCGATTTTTACAGATGTGGTTCTGAATTCGTGGTGTATGGCCTCAGTTGTCCTTGTAATCTTATGTATGTGGGGCGCACTATACGCCCCCTAAGACCAAGATTTGGCAAACACAGGCAAAAAATAGAAGGCGGTAGGGACAAACATAGTGTACTACGCCATTTTTGTGAACACCACGCCAAATCAACGGAAGGTCTCGAAGTATGGGTCATAGAGCAAATACCCAGGAATCTTTCAGTGGCAGAGAGATTCTATAGGCTATGCGAACGAGAAACCTTCTGGATTTATTCCTTAGACACTTTAAACCCGGGTGGAATTAATGAAGAGTTAGAAATATCTACCATCCTGTAAACATAAGAATATTGGTCTTCGCTTTTATATCCTGCTCATAATTTATAAATCAGTAATCATAACACAAACAAATACCCCAGTTTACTCAAAATAGTAATGAATTTTATTGATGTAATTTTAGTAATCTATCACCTATAGTGGCTCTACTTATTATGTTAATGCACGTATGCATGCATTTATACATATATATATGCATATATGTCTAATTTATTATTTTTTATAACATTTTTCATCACCTCCCTAATTCTTATTTATTTCCCTCTAAAGCTTACTGTGTGTACTATATACATAATTTTACATAATTTATTTATTACTCATATTTGATATTTCCCTGTGTATACATATGCATTTATGTATATGTATGCTTTTTACATATATGTATGTGTGTGATTGTTTCAAACGTATATATATATATATATATATTTTTTTTTTTATTAATTTGACATACATGCATGTATGTATTTGGGTTAAAAATTGACCGTTACATTGACCAAATGCAGTTCAACCAAATGTACATGCATATTTTAAATCATTTTTTCCCTATCCTTTTACTTTTCATTCTGGACGACTTAGTTGTATTTCTGCAATATAAGTTTTTACCATTAGGTGGCAATGCTGAGGAAGCACTTAAATAGGCCGCACATTATCCTTCTCCCCTAGCTTGATAAAGGAGCGCGCTTCACAGCGCATGCTCGGAAACGCGTTGCTTAACGGCACTACAGCGCATACCACTGACTCTGCGTTCCAGCCCTTCCTACGATTACTTGGCTGAGGTGCAAGCCTCGTTCTAGATTACAGTCGGATCCTGGAAGTACACACTTTACTAACGGCAGACAACACAGAAGAACAAGACTCCCTTCCACCTACAACTGCAGAGATCACCCATGGCTGTTACTGCCATCCCTTGCACCGGACTAATATGTCATGAAATGTGAGTGTTTTTAATGCTCTTCTTTGTCATTAAATACTACAATCTAAGAGGCGCCTTTTTGCTGTTTTTTTCTATGGATAACTCTGCCTACTCATAGGGACCAGACCCCTATCTCTCCCCCCCCCCCGTGAACTCCCTCCTTGACCTACACCCCCCTCTTCTCAGCTGCCTCACCCTCTTTCTCAACTCCCCACTTTCTTTCTTCTCCTTCCTCTCTCTTTCTCTCCTTTCTCTTCACCTTTCAGCTATTCTCCTTCAGATGCAAATCTTTCAGCTCTGACCAATCTATCTGCCCATTGTGCTGGGACTGGACATTCCCCCTACCTACAATCCCTCTAAGGTCAGACCTACAAATCCACTCAAATGCTTATCCTACAACTCAATTTTTCTTAGTTTCAATGACTTTTAGACACTAGTCTGTTTGCTAACTACGAGAGAACTCCGACTGGAGTCCCCGGTAATCAATTTTGGTTCATAGGAATCATATTGGTTCCTGGATTTCACCTACATTCTACTAAGTGTCCCCAAACCAACTCACACCACATAGCCTTACGATGTAATTTCATGCCCTGTTGTTTTCTGTTTTGTTTCTTTTTTTCTCGCTATGGATGTTCTGTTTCAAAAGGCTGCAATGTGTCATTATGCTGCTAATGCTTCTCCTTATCCTGGGGGAGCATTTACTTTCAATGCATCCTGTCAAGATTTAGGTATAAGATTACCATAAGTATATTCAGCTTGAAGATTACACATAACAATATGAAGAAACTGTACAATGTTGCAATTTGAAGCTGCTCTAAGCATAGGCAGAGTGGGAGAATCTATGTATCGTACAAGGTTAGATCTACTTTTTGCAAGTATGTTGGGCCAAAAGGAGGAACTCAGATGTGTAGTTGAGTATTCCTATACCATTCTAGCCAGTACTAAGGGATACTTGGATACTAAGGGTAAACGACCCTCACAGGTAGCGAGCATTCATTCATAAGACCCATGAGTATGTACCAAGGTGACTAATTCATGCTTAGTTGGGATGTTGGGATGTTAGGGGTTTTCCAGTGGTGTACAATAGTTAGTCTGGCCAGTATTGTGTGGGTGGATATTGTGTGGAAACAATAGGGAATGTTTTCCATTACAATTCCTAGTAACTAGTAAACTCTAGGGAGGGGGTGAATGTTAAACCTGTTACTGCTTTAAGAAGCTGGAACAGGTCGTGCCAGAATTTAGATATCTGGGTGCAGTGCCATAGGAGATGGTACAGATTCCCCACCTTCCCACATTGTCTCAAACATGTGGGCTGAGTGACTGGGTCGAATGATTGGATCATAGACGGGGTGATATACCATCTGAGGGTAGTTTTGTGAACTAGTTCCCAAAGGTTCGAAGACCTAGTAGCGCTGAAGCTTGTTTTGAAGGCTAGTAGCCATTGTGATATATCTTTTTCCCATCTTTTTCCCATTTTTGGAAAGGTAGAGTTTTACTGAAGGAAAGCTTGTCTCCTAGTAAGTTATAAAATAGTGTGATGCCCTTCGTAGTTGTATTGGTTGAGGAGAGGTACTTCCATACTAGTGCATGCACATCTATGTGTAGGTGAGGGTTGAGTATCAGACAATGAGTAAATTGTATGTATTGGTAGTAGTCTGTCATGGTAAGGGGGAAAGAGTTTTGTAAGAAAGTGAAGGATCTAAGGAGGTTGTTAGAATAAAGGTCTGGGGTGTATCGTATCCCTTTATCTTGCCATGGTTGCGTTGGGAGGTTGGGGATGAGTAAAGAGAATACAGATATTGGTGCCATAGCTTTATAGCAGACCAATCTTTATACACTTATTGGGATTTTTTTTTTACCAAAGACATGTAGCAGAATATGTTTTGGCCAACATTTATTAAGAGATAAGATTCTTTAATGGGATAAGTTTTATAGCAGAAATTAAAACATATTTTTTATTTCTTTTTTTAAATTGTCTGTCTTTTTTTGTTTATATAAGAGAACAAAATAAAAACCAGTGGTGATCAAATACCACCAAAACAAACCTCCATTTGTGTTTGGGTACAGCGCTGCATGATAGCGCAATTGTCAGTTAAAGTAGCGCAGTGCCAAATAGCAAAAATGGCCTGGTCATGAAGGGGGTTAAACCTTCTGGAGCTGAAGTGGTTACAACTGAAAATTCAGTTGGGCTTTAACATACTGTATTTAAGGTTTACCTTTTCATAGAAATCCGGGCTGCATATGGATAAGGCAATCCAACACAGAGTTTTGATTCATGTATATTAATTTGATCAACTGAAATCAGAATTTCAGAAGTCTACTTTATATTTTTATCCATCCAAAAAAAACAGGTCATATTTTATACAAATCAACATTCGTTTGGGCTAAATAACTTCAGTCTATCACTGAAGTATTTATTTTTCATTTTCCACCCTCTTAGTCCCGGAAAGATGCTGATTTCATGCACCCTGCCAAGTATTCTATTCCTTTCCTTGAATTAGTTATAGTCACTCACATAGGCTCATTTATTGTAGGATTTGTGCATTTAGGTGGCTTGGTGCTCTGTTTATACAGCAGTGCTGAGACACACAACTCCATCATCTGGTGAGAATTACAAAGAATTTGTAATATGTGTTTCGAATTAACAGAAGAAAGACAAATGTGCTCCTTATTTTATAGCCTTACAGCTGACTAGTACAAAGAAGACCGAAATCACTGGGCTACTGATGTGCTCTGTAACTATAGCTGGAACTCTGCGCTTTTGAGGCTCACGCACAACATTAACAAGAGGGAAAAAATAAAAACCGAGACTATGTCATGGAGATTTCTTTCCAAAGTGTGCCCTTCATTCCTATGGAAGTTGTGAGTGCGCAATCTCTTCCAGATTCACGAGCTCTCATCTGCAACTCAAAGAAGGGGAAATGTTTCATTGGAGAATGTGAGGAGATTAAGTGTTCCAGCAGAAGATTTATTTTTCTGTCCTCTGGCTGGATGTATGCCTGCCTTTGTTTTGACTCTCGATATGGAGAGGCTTGCATATTCCACTGGTAGGTGTGAGACAGAGGTCAGGCTTGGACTTATAACGAAAGTAGCAAACATCTACATATCAAACAAATTACTTTTGACTGCAGGTGCAAAGGGCGCATGGTGCTTTTTCTGCCATATGTTGGGATGAGAACTAAAGAAAATCTGAAACGTCTGACACAACATAAAATGATTTATGGAGGTGCAGGCAGAGAGCACACCAATAAGCAGAGGTGGCATGAAGGGGTGAAATACCCTAAAACATGAATTCCAGATATGGTATATTTTTACATAGTTATATTGGTTTGCTTGGACCAATATAACTATGCATATACCATAACTGAATGATGCCGCCGGAAGTCAGAAATTCCCAAAGTAGACATTACTACTCCAGTGATCTCCATTTGTTTCCAGGTCCCATGCTGCGCGGCTGGCCTGCAGCATTCTGAACACAGAAGCTTGGCTGCACTGCATAGGCATGATTCCGAGAATGCTTTGCATTTTCTGAATGAATGCAAAGCAATCAAAGAACACTTTGCATTCATTCAGAAAATGCAAAGCACTCTCTGAATGGAACCCACGTTGAGCAGCCAACTTCTGTGTCAAGAATGCTGCAGGCCAGCCGCTCAGCATGGGACCCAGAATGCATCACGCCGCCCACTCAGTGTGGAACCTGAAAGCAATTGGAGATCACTGGAAAAAAAATTGCATTACTTGTTCTTTTTTCACAACTCTCAAACTCAAGCCTCAAACACACTACTTTTTTTTTTTTTTTTATGCAACCCAGCAGGTTGAACAAAAAATAAACTGACAGAGCAGAGCTGCTGTACTAACAATCCGATATTAGTACAGTGATCTCCCCTGCTGTGCTAATGTGTTCTGACAGGAGGATGGCCCCCACCAGAACACTACAGTCGCTTTTCTCAGCCATTGGCTGAGAGTGCTGACAGGGAGCCGGTCCTTTTTCAGCCATGACCCTTTTGTCGGACCGGCTGCCATACACATGGGCCGAATGTCGGCCTGTTTCTATTGAACCAGCCCCACATTTGGCCCATGTGTACTACGCTTTAAGCTTGTCACTCTTCTAGAATGTTATGGAGGGACTTAAAGCGGAGCTCCACCCAAAAGGGGAAGCTGCGCTTATCTGCCTCCCCCCTCCTCCGATGCCACATTTGGCACCTTCCAGGGGAGAGGGAGGAGCAGGTACCTGGTTTTGACAGGTATCCTGTCCCTACTTCTGGCTGACTTCACCATGACAAACTCATCCCACTGCCAGGCCATCCATTAAGTGCAGCATGCTTCGCGAATGTGCAGTAGGGGACCGGCTGAGAAGCTGCAAGGCTTCACTGACAGTTTCCCTTAGTCGAGATGGAGGCGGCAGCACCCGAGAGCCGATTGAAAAGACTGGATTTGTGGACAGGTACGTTACCTAATATTAAAAGTCAGCAGCTAGAGTATGTGTAGCTGCTGGCTTTTCTAAAGGAGCCTGGAGCTCCACTTTAATGTTTGCCATAATTAACCCTGTCTGTACTCTGCTGACAAATCTCAATCAATTGTATCAATTGTAAACTAGATTTGAAAATTGTCTATCCTAAGGCCCCTTTCACACTTATACAACTTGTCCCACGATTTTGTACTGCAAAATCGCATGACAAGTCATTCTCCATGATTTTCAATGACTACCATTCATATTGGCACAACTTTAAGTCGTGCCAATTTCAAAGTAGTCCCTGCACTACTTTGGTTCAACTTCCATGCGAGTTGATGTCCATAGACCTCAATGTTAAACCCTCAAGTAGCATGCAAATCATACCTGAATAATATAGACACGATTTCAATACGACTTTGTAAGCACAAGCTGTAAGCACAAGCTGAGGGTCAAAGCATTTGTAAACCCCAACCCTGTAAAGTCGTACAAAGTAGTACTGATCCCAAATCGTGGCAAAGTTGCAGTAAAATCGTGGCAAAATCGCGTGACTTTGAAGTCGTACAAGTGTGAAAGGGGTCTAACAAAGAATTTAAGTTCTAAAAACTTGGATTCTGTCTTGTACCTTAAAGCGGGGTTCCACACAAATTTTGAACAATATCTGTATGTATTCTCTTCCTTGCCTAGATGCTGACATGCCGTTTAAAAAAATTTAAATCGCCGTAATTACCTTTTATTTTTCTATTCTTCTTTGCACTTCCTGGTTCTCCTCCCGTGGGAGTAGGCGTGTTTCTAGCCTCTCCCAGACTCCTAGGAGCTAGTCTCAGGCTTCCCAGGATGCCACTGAGCATGTGCAGGAACGAGCAGTGAATGCTGGGAGCACAGCATTCACCACATCCAGGAAATAAATGCTTGTGGGCTTCAAATGCCCACAATGAAGATGGAAACCGCCTGCAGTGAATAATATAAGTTATTCTTTCCGACGTAAACTGACACAGGCGGACATATTACACACAATATGTGAGTATGTAATGCTGAGAAGAAAAGTTTGTGAATGAACTAAAAAAAAAAAAAACGATAGATAGGTGGACCCCCGCTTTAAAGAGAGAAACTGAGTGTGCTGCCACTTTTCCCTTCCACTTTCACTTTCAAATTGCTGAGAATAGCTTGCAGTCTGCACAAAGGCCTGCTCCAAAGAAACAACTACAAAGGTAAGACATTTTTAAAAAATATTTTTGGTATGTTGTTGAATGGGAACACTTACCAAATATATAGTAGGAATTTCCCAATTTCTACTGCACCCTAGTAAGGCAGGATTTCATTGGCCATTGTATAAAACCTCCTATTTGCATTTGTTTTCCTCAGCCAACCTTCCTAACCCAACCAAATACATTTTGTGCTTATTCCAGAATGTCTCCCCCCCCCCAGATTTATTTATTTATTTCCTTCAAATACCCTCTTCATTACTTACTGGTTTGGGTTTAACCCAGTTCTTTGAAGTTCATTATCATTTTTACACTACTGATAGCTCCTAGGCAGGCTAATTGTTGTACCTGTTGTACCAATGATTGTATAACAATACGCTTGACATATTTTTTGTACTGTATGTTTGAAAACTCTATTCCCAATAAATCTTGTTTGGAAAAAATAAAATAAAAAATTCTACTCCAAAAGTGGAAATACACTTTAGGTATAGAGATAGCTACTTGTGTGACAGCATTTAATACACTCTGAAACTAGAGAACAATGTGATTTCATTTATCCCTTATTAATCATGAATTTTATGTAAGTGGGGGCTATCCTGGCTGCTTTCGTGGATGGTTTCCATCATCCCACCCAATCAGCAATTCCTTCCACTGAGGAGAGAGGTGCGAAAGAGAAAGTCATTGTTATGTGAAACTTCATGTGACACATATTATCGATCATTTATTTCACAAATACAGCTTAAATATTGTACGCCTTTCACTGTGTAAAGTGAATGCATAGTGGTTTTAAATCTTTTTAGTTCTTTTTTAATGATATTATAGTTAGGGCTTAAAAAAAGTTGTATGACAGAACTTACATTCATTAAAACTAAATTGTCAAAAATGACTTTTGAGATACAAGTTGCTGTGTTATGTATAAATCTTGAATTTTCCAGAAAACACTGAGCTTGAGCAAGTTCCCTCCCAGGTCCTGTGCTTCCTTATCGGTCTATGAGACAGTCAGTGGATTTACTGACATTGGTGCACTCAGAATCTGGTGCTGGAAGCTGATTGGTTTCTATGCAGAATTGCACCAGATTTTGCACTCTCCAGTGTTTAGTAAATAACCCCCCATCAGATACATTAAACGTCCAACAGCGAAGACTGCAAGATGTATGAGGGAAGGTTTGTGACAAGTTTGCTTTACCATGCTAGATGTACCACATATTTCAAAATAATAATTTGTATGTGTTCAAAAATTTTCGTCTGTCTCCATTGTTGAAATTTACACACATAAATAGGTCAAGATAAAGTGACCTATTTATTATTGGATGGTCCCCTCAAAGATTTCAATCAGACAAAGCTAAATCTGATTTTAATACAGATCCTTTGCCCTTCTGGCCTGTGGACTTGGCGCACGAGTCCTTTTTGGATCTCCGAACTTATGGTTCTATATAAATGTAAGGATGGCATGCAACATTTCTGGGGAGAGAATGAGCAGGATGTTTCTGAAGGGGTTCGCTGGGACGCATTTAAGGCTGTTATGAGAGGTTCATATATGAAGGGTGTTCGTGAGCTTAAAAGCGCCAATGACTCTAGGCACAGTGATTTAGCCAAGAATGTTGCAGATTTGGAAGCGAGCTATGTGGGTGACCCTACATCGGCCAATTATCACTATTGGCAACTCGTTGAAAGGACATATGCTGTGGCCCTTACAGACAAGACTAAAAAAAAACTGCTATACTCTGCACAACACATATTTGAAAAAGGGGATAAAACCGGGAAACTTTTGGCTTTTCTGTCTAAACCAACCCATGAACCTTTTACAATCCCTAGAATCCTAGATAGTACGGGACACGTGCAGGAGTCCATGGCAGCCTTACACTTTTACACTGATCTTTATACTTCCAGAGTCCAATACACTCAAGCTGAGCTTTTGGGGTATCTACAGGGGGTGAGCCTTCCTTCCCTCACCTTGGAGGATAGAAATTTTCTCGATGGCCCCATCCAGGCGGATGAATAGGAAAAGGCTAAGCATAAGACGCCAGGCCTGGATGGCTACCTATCGAATGGTATGTAACACATAAGAAGGAGGTGATCCCCCGCTTGCTGGCATTGTATAAATATAATCTAAAAGAACACACGCTCCCGGTGTCAATGACTGGGGCACTAATTATACTTATGCCCAAACCTCATAAGGATCTTAACCACTGCCAATCCTACAGACCTATATCTCTGATTAACACAGATCTTAAGATCCTCTCTAAAATACTTGCCCTCCATTTAAACACTGTGGTTGCCCATCTGATCAAACCAGATCAAACTGGTTTAATACCTGGTCGCTCCACTTATATTACGCTAAGACGGTGTTTTACTAACCCTACAGGTACCTAATGATTCTGATATACCCAGAGTATTTATGGCCCTGGACACCCACAAGGCATTTGACTCTATAGAATGGCCATATCTCTTACAGGTGCTGCAGCACTTCAGTTTTGGAGACACTGTTATTGCATGGATTAGGATCCTTTATACCTTACCACAGGCCGTATATGAGTTAATGGCAAGATATCTGACCCCTTCTCCATCCAGCGGGGTACGAGACAGGGATGTCCACTTTCCCTGCTCTTGTTTGCATTGAACCCTTGGCGGAATTACTCAGAGCTTCTCCCCAGTTTACAGGCCTCTGGAATGGTACACTGGAAGAAAGAGTGTCTCTATATGCTGATGATATGCTCCAATATCTCTCTGATCCCCTAAACAGTATTCCGATAGCATTAGAGATCATTCAAGAGTTTGAGAGATACTCGGGTTTTAAAGTTAACTGGATGAAGTCCTTTATTTTCCCCATTGACATGGAATCACCTCCTCCTTTGCCACCAGCCTGTCCCCTTCAGGTTACTAGTAAATTTAGGTATCTAGGAATTGAGATTCAGCACCCAGTAGAAAAATATTTTAATAATGATATCTTACCTTGCATCTCCTCCTTTCGCACTAAACGAATGCAATGGCTAAACCTGCCTCTCACTTTATTAGGGCGTGCAAATCTTTTTAAAATTGTCTTTTTACCTAAGTTTCTCTATCTCTTAGCTAATTCCCAGATCTACATTCAAAAACACCACTTTCAAGCTATAGAGTCTCACCTCTCCTCATTTTTGTGGCACCCTGGGGCTCACAGGCTATCCTTAGAGACTTTACAGTTACCAACTTATAGGGAGGGCCTGGCACTCCCTAATTTACGTTTATATTACTTTGCTGCCCAACTGATATACCTCCATTGGTGGCTTTTCCCGCAGATTGAAAATGCAGCCACTGCTGCTGAGGCTGCGGTTATATCCTCCTAAGAAGCTTTGGGTAATCTTATCTATATATGCACGATTATTACCACACAGGGGACTGTAACTCTAAAAACCTCACTACAGATCTATAATCATTGTCTGAACATTCTTAATGAAACTAACCACGTACATTCTCCTAATCAGCCTCTGTGGTTTGACCCTCGTTTACTTAATTTTGCTGATCTGGCGGATGGCTTACATTGGGCACTATATGGCCTAAAGTATCTCCACCAGCTATATGAGCATTGAGTGTTCCAAATACAACTGCAATTTAGAGTACCTCAGACGAGGCACTATCGATACTTACAGCTACGCCATGCGGCTGAGGCTCAGGTAGGACTTAGAGAAGTCCAGCTATGTAAATCCAAACTGGAGCATGCGCTTCTATCACCGGTACACTCCAAGCTTATATCCACCTATTATGCCCTGCTACTGGACAAAACATCACCCCTAATGGAAAGGGTTTATGCCAGCTGGGTGGGGGACATACCCGATCTTACACTTGACGAATGGAAGGAAGTCTGTAGCTCCTATCCAGATACTGTTATTTCGACTAGAGATAAATTAATACAACTATGATTGTATGATGTGGTCCCTCGCGCTAAATTGAGTAAGCAGGTTGTGTAGATATCCCCGTGATTAACTAAAATGACGAGTGATAAAAATATGTAATAGAAAATGATAATAATGTTGAATATATGTAGGTGGTGATGATGTCTCTGTGGACTGCAGCAAAATCTAAAGTGTTCACTTACACTCAGTGATATTGTAATAATAATAAAGTGATTTCGCGCTTGAAAATCTATCACCCCAAAGTATAATACATACAATTAAGAAATAAATGAAATAAATTCTATAGGTGCAACATCAAAAAAGTGCTCAATAGTGCAATAAATATATAATCATCAAAAGTGCTGTCGTGCATCAATAATAAAAATAAAAGGAAAGTTAGTATTGTGCATCAATATTAAAAGTTTATATTGTGCTATTCCACTGGGATCGTTTGGTGGAGAAAGGAAGTGATAATGATCTTGAAATTAGTGATCCGGTGACACCGGGCTCTCTGGACTCTCACCTTAGATGAAATAAATATGGGCATCAAACAGGTTCTTTGTTCTTTGTGGTATAATGGGATTGAGGTAGGGCTTCTCTGGTGCTGTAGCAGTTCTTCTGGTTGAAAGCACCTATCAGATATGGGAACAAAGAAGGGCTGCCCACCTGGGCTCCACCAATCTTAGATGAAATAAATATGGGCATTAAACAGGTTCTTTGTTCTTTGTGGTATAATGGGATTGAGGTAGGGCTTCTCTGGTGCTGTAGCAGTTCTTCTGGCTGAAAGCACCTATCAGATATGGGAACAAAGAAGGGCTGCCCATCTGGGCTCCACCAATCTGGTGGTATAAACAGGAAGGGGAGAGAAAAGATGCCTCCAATAGTGTAGTATGTTGGTAAAAGATAGCTATTTATTAAAAATATATGGGTGGTCTCTTACATTTTAAAAGGTTAAAAACAGCATATACAGTAAAAAGTTTGAGGAGCGGCGTCTGAGGCGCCTCCTTACTGGTTTCCGGTTTCGTCTGTTCTCGGCCACGCCCTACGCGTTACGTCACCGCTCGTGACTTCAACTGGGGAGACTTCAACTCCCCAGTTGAAGTCACGAGCGGTGACGTAACGCGTAGGGCGTGGCCGAGAACAGACGAAACCGGAAACCAGTAAGGAGGCGCCTCAGACGCCGCTCCTCAACCTTTTTACTGTATATGCTGTTTTTAACCTTTTAAAATGTAAGAGACCACCCATATATTTTTAATAAATAGCTATCTTTTACCAACATACTACACTATTGGAGGCATCTTTTCTCTCCCCTTCCTGTTTATACCACCAGATTGGTGGAGCCCAGGTGGGCAGCCCTTCTTTGTTCCCATATCTGATAGGTGCTTTCAACCAGAAGAACTGCTACAGCACCAGAGAAGCCCTACCTCAATCCCATTATACCACAAAGAACAAAGAACCTGTTTGATGCCCATATTTATTTCATCTAAGATTGGTGGAGCCCAGGTGGGCAGCCCTTCTTTGTTCCCATATCTGATAGGTGCTTTCAACCAGAAGAACTGCTACAGCACCAGAGAAGCCCTACCTCAATCCCATTATACCACAAAGAACAAAGAACCTGTTTGATGCCCATATTTATTTCATCTAAGGTGAGAGTCCAGAGAGCCCGGTGTCACCGGATCACTAATTTCAAGATCATTATCACTTCCCTTCTCCACCAAACGATCCCAGTGGAATAGCACAATATAAACTTTTAATATTGATGCACAATACTAACTTTCCTTTTATTTTTATTATTGATGCACGACAGCACTTTTGATGATTATATATTTATTGCACTATTGAGCACTTTTTTGATGTTGCACCTATAGAATTTATTTCATTTATTTCTTAATTGTATGTATTATACTTTGGGGTGATAGATTTTCAAGCGCGAAATCACTTTATTATTATTACAATACAACTATGATATTTCCACTGAACGCGCTATATCCCAAAAAGACTCTTTCTGATGCATAGGAGGCATAAATGTGAGATGGAACAGGGAGACTTCATCCAGATGGTGTGGTCCTGTAATAGGATCAGACCATTTTGGTCAGCAGTCACTGCATTTATTGCAGATACCTTTGAGCTCCCCAAGATCTGCAGCCCCGGATGGTGTCTTCCTGGGATGTTTGGGGACATTGAGCTTCCTACTAAGACTAAGCTATTATTACGGCTACTGCTTTATTATGCCCGGAAAACGGTAGTCTTGTATTGGACTCGGACTGAACCCCTACACATGGGTCTATGGAAACAAATTATAAACCAACATCTCCTGCTGTACAAACTGACTTATGAGGCTAGGGGCTGCCCTATGAAATTCACCAAAATTTGGAGCCCATGGCTTGATTTACAAGACACAAGTGACTCTTTGCTAAGCTTGATATCTAGCCCCCCTCTTTAATGATGGAGTATTTGTAATGGTGACATCCCTCAAGAGACTTCTTCTGATATGTAATTCTAATAGATAACCGTGTTGCTTGCACTCACTTTCCCTGTATGGGAAGCAAGGATATAGACTTACTATGTTTTACTCTGGTTTGTTTACTGTTCCTTAGAACAGATTTTGATAACTACGAGGCATGTTCCAGAGATGTATTTTTATTATCTTCATTGTACATAACTTGTATGCCTCTTCTGCTTCTTTCAAAAGACAAGTTAAAAAAAAATCTGATTTCAATCAGACAGAACTTCAATCAGATCAGCGCTCTCAGACAATGACTGAACATAACAGCTCAGTGGGGGAGATCGATGTACTCACGTCAGATAGTTGGTACAGTGGCTCTGACCTGAGCTATCAGGTTTCTGGCGGGGGGCCATCCCCCTGTCAGAACATAACAGCTCAGTGGGGAGATCGCTGTACTGACGTTGGATAGTTGGTACAGTGGCTCTCACCTGAGCTATCAGGTTTTTTTCGTTCAACCCACTGGATTGAATGAAAAAAAAAAAACTCTTTGTGTATACCAGGCTTAAGGATTGCTCATTTGGACAATCAGACCCAGAGGTAATAATTTGATTGGTTCATCATATTTTATCTTTGGAGGGTTTTGCATTTCTTTTTTGTTAATGATAATATACAAAAACCTAAAACACAACACCCAAACCTCAAAAATTCAATAAACTTGTAAACTGCTAATGCGACAAAAGTTTAAGAAACGTTCTTATTTAATAGTCATAATTACTTAGTACAAAACAGTTTAAATTATCAGAATGCAGAGGTGCAAGACATCTTGGGTTTAAAGTCATGCTAAGTGAACAAAACAGTTTAAATTATCAGAATGCAGAGGTGCAAGACATCTTGGGTTTAAAGTCATGCTAAGTGCCTTTGTTTACAGCAATAAAAACTTTATTAATTTGCTGGAAGTACAAATTTTAAGGTAATAAAAGCATGTAATCAATTATGTGGAGTACACGCAGAACATTTGAGTCGTAAAAAATTAAAATACTTCATGTGATGTACTTCAGATGATCAATTTAATTTTCCATATTAGTTTTCATTGTACTCTGCATTAATTACATTCTTAAAATAATATTTACAATTTAGAATAGACTATGCATTAATTATACAAAATTACTAGCCTGCAGGCATTCATTTACAAAATTATACTTTAGTAGATTTGTCAGAAATACAAAACAGAGAGAAGAGTACCTTGTTATTTATTTCTTTATGGTTCCCAATAAATACATCTGACCATTTGCCCTCTACAATTTTAACAATCTTCTAGCAAATATATGACATATTAAAAATGTAGTGTAAGTTTTTTTCTTCCCTTTATAAGAAATTCAAAAGCTTATAGAGTTTTAGATTAGATGTTCAGTGAGTACAAAGAAGGGCAACAAAGCTAATAAAGGGTCTGGAGGATCTTAGTTATGAGGAAAGGTTGCGAGCACTGAACTTATTCTCTCTGGAGAAGAGACGCTTGAGAGGGGATATGATTTCAATTTACAAATACTGTACTGGTGACCCCACAATAGGGATAAAACTTTTTCGCAGAAGAGAGTTTAATAAGACTCGTGGTCACTCATTACAATTAGAAGAAAAGAGGTTTAACCTTAAACTACGTAGAGGGTTCTTTACTGTAAGAGCGGCAAGGATGTGGAATTCCCTTCCACAGGCGGTGGTCTCAGCGGGGAGCATTGATAGCTTCAAGAAACTATTAGATAATCACCTGAATGACCGCAACATACAGGGATATGTAATGTAATACTGACACATAATCACACACATAGGTTGGACTTGATGGACTTGTGTCTTTTTTCAAACTCACCTACTATGTAACTATGTAACTATGTATGTAAAAGAAATTCAAATGCAATAATAACTCTATGTGCTCTAAGGCAGTGTTTATCAACCTTTTTTCAGTCAAGGTGCCTTTTAGAATTGTGCACAATCTTGGGGCACAGTCTGAGGGCTTGTTCTCACCAGGAGGTGCGTCCGAGTGTGTGTTTTTTGTGTGTTCCAACATGTCACATTTTTAATCGGCTGCTCTATGTGCGTGAAACACACAACAAAGGTGCCGGCATGATTTTTAACCTCTTTGTGGCTCTTTATGAGGTTTAATATGCTGAGAGGTAGGGCTTGGCTTAAGATCATGTGTTCGCCATGATTCTCAGTGCGTAGTTTGCTGGGAAGGATGTATCAGTCTGCAGAGGGTCCATCCAGAATTTGTAGTCTTAATGTGGTCACACCCCTTTAACACTTGATAGTTCAAATACATGTACAAGCTTTTGTGATTTGAGCACAGGTATATGTTTTCTCTGTTGTAAGGCAGGTCAGTGACCATATTTGAACATGGTTGCTCTCCCCCACCTTGGGTCTTTATGCCCCATGTTGGCATGGTGTTCACTGTAGCATTTGCAGTGGCAAGGCAGTGTAGGACTGGCCAGAAGAGGGATTACTTTGACGTGGTTGGTCAGCTTAAACATGTATTGCAACATATGTGAACTAAGTATCCCAGTTTTTCATTGCATAGTTTGCTGGGAAGTGTGTAGCAGTGTGCAGAGGGTCCATCCAAAATTTGTAGTGCTAATGTGGTCACACCCCTTTAGCACCTGATAGTTCAAATACATGTACATGCTATTGGGATTTGAGCACATGTATATCTTTTCTCTCTCTGCCATGCTTGGCTGTCACAGCGATCACGTGATCCAGAGCTTTCGGTTAGACACAGGGTGCACGCTCCCCGCACAGCGCTATTGATCGCAATTCACGCAAATATGCAGCCTCTCAGGTCTAAGACCCAGGTGCCTGAGAGGCCACATATATGCACTTGGCCGGCGCCAAGGGGTTAAACCGCGACGCACCAAAGCGTATGGTACCGTGGTAACATGCGTTTTAGCAGGCATGAACGCATGTACATTTGCTAGATCTGTGGGGGTGCCATTAGGAATTAACAGAACCCTTTTGCCTCTAAAAAAGGCAGTGCATTTTTGTGCGATGAGGGGAAACATGCAATTTTGCATGCATTGCCATACTGCACCTGGTATGAAGAAGCCCTTTAATATAATTTGTGAGGCAGATCTCCACCCAAATCCCCCCTGCTAGCATAAATTCACCCTCCTAGTACAACCCCCTTCCCCCCTCCTAGCACAAATTCTGTTTCTCCTTCCACCGCTAAATCTCCCCTCCTAGCACAAAGCCTCTTATCCCTCCAGTCTGTTGGCCTTTTAAGTGAGCATTCGGAGGAAGAAGGAGCAAAGAGTCCTGTAGAGGAACTCCAGAAGATGAGATAAGGGACGGCTCTGTGCATGCAATACCATTTATTTTAATTTAAAAGAAGTTGTTACAATCACTTTAATGCAATGCATGTTAATACTAGCTCTGTGGTGCAGGAACAGAGGGTTTTCATCACCTGGTGCCCAATGTTCAGCCAGCTGCACACTAGAGCCTGGTGGGCCACAGGTTTCTGACCTCAGGGCCTTTCTGGGTCATCTCGTGTATACAGACATAAGGGAGGGGCTTGAGGGGGGAGAGCACAGACAACATTTCCTCCCTGCTCTCTCCACCTGTCACTAATCCTGTCTGCAACCCAAAAAGCTGTGCAGGTGCCCAACTTGTCCTTAGCAACAAATTATGCCATTGGTTGGTGGGATGAGGTTGGGCAGTCTACATAGCACACAGTTTATATGCCCTTTCAAGCCAGCTTAAAAAAACACCAGACCAGCACCACTGTAAAAAAGCCAACAGAGCCAACAGTGAAAAATGTTTAATGCCTTAATTGGAGCAGTTTGTTATCCCTTTTGCTGTCACACCCCTGAGGACCCTTCACAGCATCCCGGTTGAAAAATTCTGCTGTAAGGCCTATATTTATATAGCAGTGAATATGACATTCACCAAACATTCACAATAGATGTGTCTTACTGTTGCTCGTATAGTTCAAACTCATAAACGTAGAGAACTACTCCAGTCCTGTCCTCTCACTCACTGTGTGCTGGTTACAGAAGCTCCTCTCTGCTTATTGTCTATAGACTAAGATGAAAAGGAAACCACACACTGCTATCCAATTAAAAAAACTGTTTATTGTGATATCAAGTGGCACTACTCCCTTGTATTCCAATTTGCTTTTTCTTTTGGTAGTGAAGGCTCTTTAGGTGAGCTTTTGCATTCAATTAAGAGTTTTAAGTATCAGATACAATGTGGCTAGTTGGCAGTAGAGCACAGCTGATGTTTATGGCCATATTCCTGGAACGAATCTTGTTTTTGGGAGACCTGAGGACCCCCCCCCCCCTCCCCTTTGCTGGTAGAACACAATATCTCAGAGGGAGGAATTCCCCCATCAACATTGACTGATGGGGGAAATAAGCTTTTTTTTTTTGGGTTGCAGGAAAGAAAATTGTGTCATCTATGGCCAGCTTTACTTGAAGGTTTAAATGGTTTTAAGCTCCACAAAAAAAATTAGCTGGAATTCTACTTTAACTGTTCCATTCTGTATGAGCGGATGTCAACAACTAATTCACCCTAAGTGACATGTAATTTAAGATCCCCAGATCTCAATTTATTAAATGGAAAACAAGTCATGCACTTATGTTCCAGATTCTAATGCTTTTATTAGGTTTTATTTCAATCTAAATTTGGCTTTTGTTATCAGTATTACCAAGAACGCCAAACTGGGAAACATTGCTTATCTGTGAGTCTTAAGCATTAATACAGTGGTTTATTTGAGAATTTACTTCTTGTGGAATACTTTCATCCACACTTGACTATTGTAAATGGAATTCCCTTGTTAAAATTTCATTGTTTAATTCTGCAGAATGAAAACATCTGCTCTGACAGTGATTTATATTGTATCATCCATGTCCACATACATTTATATGCTGTTATGGTGCTAAATTTGGGTTATAGCATAAACAATCTGCTCTAGTAAAGTGTCCACACTGTTTGTGATGTAGCAAGTAACTTGGTAACAATAACATCTTGTTTCTTTTCCCATAAGTAGAAGAGATGTTAGAGATGCAAAGATGAACTAATGGTCTGGGATGAGCATTTTAATCCACACTATGAATGAACAACTGAAAAATCTGAGACTATAAAACTTAATGCACATGGTCATTTAAAGTGGCTGTATACCCCCAATGCGGAAGTTGTACCTATAGGAAAGCCTATAATAAGGCTTACCTATAGGTACTGTAAATATCTCCTAAACGTGCACTGTTTAGGAGATATTCACCCTGTAGTGTGCCGATTATGTCATCGACACATGGGCTGTGAAGAAATGGCCCTCCGAGGCGTTTCTTCACTAGCAAGTGTTGTGGCTGACGCCTCCCATGTGCATGCGTGGGAGTGGCGTCACGTGACCCTGGCTTGTCACAGAGCCGGAGTTCACAGCCCCAGAAGGAAGAGGGGCGAAGATGGATGCGGAAACCAGCGGGGACATCACGAGCTTTGTTTGCAGGTAATTGGCACATAATGGGCTAGTATGCGATGCATACTAGCCCTATTATGCTTTCTCTTTGCAGGGGAAACTAGAGGAAGTAAAACCCATCCGGGTTTACTTCCTCTTTAAAGGCTGTACAGCATGCAGAGCCTGAGTAATGACTATAGAATTATTAGATATTAACATTTATAGGTAATATAGGGACTGTTAATCCTGGAAATATTCTATTGTCTCCCGAGGGAACAAATTGGATTCTTCTGGAGTAAATTGAATTATGCTTTATAGGGTTTTTTTGCCTTCCTCTGTAATCCAACTGTGGGTATAGCATTATGGAGGTTTCATAAATGTCTCTTTGTCTCTATTGATTGAACTAGATGGACTTTTTTTCAACCTATGTACATTTGTAAATATGTGTTGGCATTCCAGAGACATACTGCCACCATGTACAGCTGCCTGCTGAAAAGCATTAGAAATGGTAGCATATACCTGCCATGCATTGCACAAACTACCCAAAAGCGCACACTACCTGCATTTGGTTCAATCATCCATGCAACTATGGATGCTTTATACAACCCTGGCTTACAACTGCATACAGTCACCACTTCTCAATGGGCAGCTATATGCGGCAGCAGCAGGCCACAGGAATGTAATTAAACAGGAATGTGGAAGTGGTTGATGGCATATAGTGAACTATAAAGACTTTGCTATATAAAACCTTGTCTATTGTCTATGTTTTTATACATAAAACCTTATCTATCGTCTATGTCTTTTATACATGAGAAAGAGATTGGTGTAAAGCTGAACTCTTGGGTGGCAAAAATAAATAAATAAATAAATGTTTACCCTACCAGAATATACAATATATAATCCTCATTTTCTTTTTCTTGTTCAAAAGTTTTATTGAAGGATTTACATACACATCATCATGGAGTATGCATGGTCAAAATTAAATGTTTGTGACCTTCATGCAGGGAGGAACAATGAGTAACAGATACAAAGCCAAATTGGCCACATCTAAACAACTGCTTGATGGAATAAGATAGAAATTCCTTGAACTGAACAATGAGAGGGAGTTGAACCAATATGTGTACATAAAATGCAAAAGATCAACGGGATTAAAGAGGTAGATAAAGATGTTTCCCCAGCCATAGTTCAGGGTAGATGGCATAGCCTTTGGACACCAGGGATGGAAACAATAAAACTCAACAAAGTAGGTAAGGAGGGGCCGTCCAGGTAGCAGCATCAACCAGAGTGGAAGATGAACAAAATGACTCCAGGAATTAAAACTCCAATGATGCCTTAATCTTAGCATGTATTATCTTTTGCGTAAGTGTGGGCATTTTCTAAGGTCTGGCAATCATTTGCTTAACAGCTATAGTTATTTAGAGCAGGAGTTTAAATTGGGCTTTGGTTAACTCCACTGTTCAAAAGAGCAATCTGAGGTTCCATTTGGATGTAATACCAATTCACATTTTCTTTAAGAGGGATCTATTAAATATGATTACTTATCTGTGGTCTCAATACAGGTGGTCCCATTCTCCGATCCTATTCTCGCCAGCACTGGCCCTCTACACTATTACGCACAATGCAGTACTAACTGTGGTTTATTTATGTGTATAATTTGTATTCCATGTATATAAGAACAGTCTATTACATATACAAGTTTTGCTTACTGCCTATATAACTGACAGCAAGTCAGACATGGTATGTTTTACTAAAAATAATAAATTCTCTGTAGTCTCTAATGATGTGAAACTCCTACAATGCTCCTTTTAGTAAAACACACCATGTCTGACTTGCTGTCAGTTATATAGGCAGTAAGCAAAACTTGTATATGTAATAGACTGTTCTTATATACATGGAATACAAATTATCCAGAGTGATCTAGTCCTCTAGACTGATAACATTTTAATTCTTCCTATGGCAGAGCAGCCAAGATCTTAAAACATACTCATGGTATAAAACTCAACAGCCAACATTCCTCCCTTATGGAAAACTGAGTTGGGTAGCTGGGAAGCCACCCAGTCACTTCTATCTGATCTTAAAGTTGCACACTTCTTTATATGATTAAACCCTCCCCTGGTCTTGGGGCTTACTTTTCTTTCTATTGGATTTACCTTCTAAATGACTTCTAAGGTGCACACCCTCTTGGTGCTACTCCACTCCTGATCCTGAGGATCACCCATCAATCCTGTGAGCTCAGCTGCTAAATTACTTCAAATTTCCCACTCCCTCCAGTGCTACTGGGTCTTGGAGATCATCCTTCCCTTCTGTGAGCACCTCTTTAACATGACTTCAAAGTTGACCATCCCCTTGGGGGATACACCCCCTCCTCGTCCTGGGGGTTCTCATGTCTCTCATGTGAGTTCACTGTCTACACAACTTTAAAGAGTAACTCCACTTTCGTTGAGAAAAAAACACTCATTACTTGTGTTGCAATTGTATGTGCTCTATTTTTTATTTGCTTTTTCATCCATTTCCTCTCTACATGCCATCACAGTAGCATTAGTTGCACAGTACAGCTCTGGCCTGACTTTCTAATAGGTATAACAGTGGACAACCCTCTGTGGTCTCAACCAAGAATGCATGTAATAGGGTGATAATGTAGGAGTACAGTCGAGAGACAGTTGTCACCTCATAACAGGAATTCTCTGAACAAGGACTTTCATAGCAGGATTACCAGGTATTCTTTAAAATGAAGCTGACTTCATTTAAAGATTGAAAACAACTTTTGAAATTAGGCAGCTAACATGTTAAAAAAAATCTAATTTTTGTGCTTGGGTTTACATATGCTTTAATTCAGACACACCTGTGAGACACAACATGCAAAAAAGTCTTGAATTTTGTATACAGTAAAACCTTGGATTGAGAGTAACTTGGTCTGAGAGTGTTTTGCAAGACAAGCAAATTTTGTTTATGATAAACGAGCGATGTCTTGATATACAAGTAGCGTCACGTCCCAACTAAGTATAAAAGAGATGAGAGGCGCCTCTAAGTGTAGCAATATGGTTACATTTAATGAAGGTACAACATTTAGCAACTCACATGGTTGATGATTAAAACAGGCACATCTAAGTATGCAGGCATCCGGGGTAAAGTTGTCCACATAGATCATCCTCTGCACAGCCATCAACTTCATCCCTTCCACGCTGCGCTCCATGAGCACTTAAAGCTTTGCTTTCAGATCGTTCTACTGCAGGGTAGTCTTCCCAGTTACGATTGCAGACTGACAGCAGTGAGAGCCGGTGGTGCGGATGATGGTCTATAAGGTCAGCTTTACCCCGGATGCCTGCATACTTAAATGTGCCTCTTTTAATCAACCATGTGAGTTGCTAAATGTTGTACCTTCATTAAATGGAACCATATTGCTACACTTAGTGGTGCCTCTCTTCTCTTTTATACTCTGTAGGTCCTGCTAGATTTTGCTTATAATCCCCCTGTGGAGGCTGCCATTTGTGGATGGACATTTTATGGTTACATAACCTATCACACTGCTATAATCTTTTTATATGGACTATAAACTAAAGGACTTATGAATAAATGGTTGTGGAAATAATCATCTGAGTTTCCATTAATTTTTATGGGGAAATTTGGTTTGATATATGAGTGCTTTGGATTACAAGCATGTTTCCAGAACGAATTATGCTCACGATCCAAGGTTTTACTGTATATACAGTACTTTGCTTAGATAGATACTATGTACAGCTGGAGGAACCATGTAGTATTAAAATATGTTTGTTTGTTTTTACAGCATTTATATGAGACTACTAGGAATCATTCAGTGCCACTGAAGAGGTTGTTACTCTACCAAAAAAATATTAATGAGCCCAGTGAGGATGTTTTATGCCTGTAGATGCACAAATCAACAAATAAAATAAAGTGTATATAAAGCCAATTCATTTTACTATAGGATACAATAGCAAGGGGTTAGAACATCTGTCAGGATTTTCATTGGTTTATTTGTTCCAGTGGGGATTCATTTTCACTATTGTCTTGGTAACCATTATTGTAAGGACCAAAATAAGGCAAAATCTAATATTCTGAATTGTAACTGTGGCAGAAATCTTTCTTTTACAAAGGGTTTTATTGATAATCATAGCAATTTCACAGTTTAACAGTGTAGATAATGCATCATGAATAAACATAACATAAAGTTTAGCATCTTATAATTAAATAAGTATGCTAGTAAATCAAAGAAAAACAAAACAATAATAATATAACAGAGGCTGAAAACAGTTTTGAGAGGGAGGTTAAAGAAGAACTAGGGGCAGAGATTAGCTAAGAAGGGAGGAGTAAAGAATAGGGGGAAAGGAGAGAAGAGGCCGAAAGGGCAGAGGGTGGGTCCTCACGGTGGGGAGCAAGAGTGCATTAAATCCAAAGAAGGGCGGTATCAAATCTGGTGGCTTTAGTACATTCGACCCATTGCTTCTATACCTTCAGGAACTCATCATGAGTGTCCGAAAGGACAGCAGTCAGCATTTCATTAACCATTATATCGTCCATGCAATTCTTAACCACCTCAAAACTTAGTGTCTGTGTCTTCCATGCCCTAGCTATCGTTAGTTTGGTTGCAGTAAACAGATGCAGAGCCAGCTGGCGCTCCGGGCGAAGCAGCTCCGCAATTGGGTTGCAGAGAAGTGCCTCGAACGGATCCTTTTTGAGGTCAGCATGGAGTATGTTTCAGAGGAGGGAGTAAACTCTGATCCATAACCTGCGTACCCTCGTACAGGTCCACCAGATGTGCAACATTGTGCCCTCCTGGGAGTACCCTCGGAAGCACAAGGGAGAGTAGGTTGGGATGAACCGGGCCAGTCTAGCAGGTGTGTAGTACCACCTGTAAAGTACCTTATAGGCATTTTCTAAAAAGATGACATTCCTTGCTTTCCTTGAGCATTTGGATATTGCTAAAGTCATGACCTGCCAGGGGTCGGTTGAGATTTTATAAGCTTTTATAAGATTTTATAAGCTCCTGGAGAAAGTGATGAATCTGTAGGTAGCTGTAGTGTTCGCGTAACGAGATATCGTGTGAGGAGAGTAGAGCCTCAAATGATATTATCCTGGTGGGGGTGAAAAAAGAGTGAATGTCCGTGAATCCGTTTGTCTTCCACCAAGAGAACTGCTGGGGATTTTTGCAGCCTGGTGGGAACAATGGGCACTGGAGAAGTTGAAGTAGGGGTAGATGAGGAGAAATCAGGCCGGCCGAGTACTTGACTGAGTCCCACATGCGAAGGGAATGGGAGCCAGGGCAATGAGGAGATGGGGTTGGGTGCAAATCCACTAGGTCCATAGTGGCCCATAGCAGCATTTGGTGTTGTGCATGGAGTTGGGATAACGGGGCTATGTTTGCAGCTATATAGTAGGTTTGTAGGTTAGGGACTGAGAGTCCACCATTGATTCTGTGGGCATAAAGTATTTGCTTATTGATCCTGGGGCGGGTAGAACCCCAGACAAATTTCAAGATTTTGCGCTGCTGTATTCGTAGGATATGCAGCAGGATCGGGACCGGTAGGACTCTAAAGAAGTAGAGTAATTTTGGGAGGTATGTCATACAAATTGCCACAATCCTACCGAACCAGGATAATGGGAGATGAGTCCAGGAGGACAACATGTCCGTCAGCTTCTTAAGTATAGGAGGTAAGTTTGCCTTATAGAGTGCCGCGTAGGTTGGGGTGAGCTGGATCCCCAGGTAGGGTAATGAGGTCAGCCATTGGAACGTCAAGGTGTTTTTTAAGGTTATCAAGTCTGAGGACCGAAGATTGATTGACATGGCTTTTGATTTGGTGGGGTTAACGGACAAGCCAGAGGGGTTAACGGACAAGCCAGAGAGGGAGTAAAAGAGTCTAGTAAAGAGAACAGGTTAGGTAGGGTGATTCTAGGGTTTGTTAGGGTTAGGAGGATATCATCTGCGAACAGTGATATCTTATGGGGTGTCCCTGCTATCTCAACACCAGTTATGTTCGGATGGGATCGGATCACCTCTGCCAATGGTTCCATGTCCAAAATAAATAGGAGTGGGGAGAGTGGGCAGCCTTGCCGAGTCCCCCTCCTGATGGAAAAGGGAACTGATTCGAAACCATAATATTTGACCTTAGCCTGGGGGGAGTCATATAGTGCCATTACCCATTGCAAGAATGACGATCCAAAGCCATAGTGGCTGAGTACCTTCATCAGGTAAGGCCAGGACAAAGTGTCAAAGGCCTTGTTAATGTCAAGAGACAGTAACATAGTTGCTATAGACTGGCTATGGGCTGTGTGCTGAAGTTGTATTATACGTCTAATAGCGTCTCTATGGCGGAAATCTTTCAACGGGGGCAACATTTTTTTTGGCATGCAATGCCCATTTACACTTCTGTGTTACGGCAATTGCAGTACAGTGCTGTTGGGAATGGAACCCAAATGCCTGCAATGCACCAGCACAACATACAGCAATGCATATGGTTAATGACCGATTTTGACTACAGTATAATGCATTGGCAACCCATTCATTAAAGTAATGCACAGTAAAAAGCAGCACAAGGTGTACTAATGTACTGCAATGCAGGGCAAAAATGTGAATGAAGTTCTCCTTACTTTCGAAAAATCTCCTTTTACTTCCTGTCTTGTCAAAGTAAAGGAAAATCTCCCTAATGGGTCATAAAGAGGAAAAAGAAAAACATTTCCAACTCTATACTGGAATTTGATAGACTTTAACTATCAACTGTAAATAGCTTTCCTTATGTGCCACTGTTTCTAGACTACACAGAGTTAGTAGACAAATAAGGTTTTATGCAGTAATGGGTGAATATCAAAGATGCTTCAAAAACTGCATTACCCAAAGCAACCAAAGTCTGATAATAAGCAAGTCTGAGAGGGTAAGTAACTACAAATCTAATGTGTACACATGCATACATCCATGGAAGAACTATGTAATACATATGCTTAAAAATCTATTTTAGGCACTGCAGGCTGGATTCTTCCTGGTTAAAGTCATTTAAAGCCATTCCTCTGGACAGATCTCAATGTCTTATGACTACAGACTGAAAAGGGGCCTAAGGCTTAAGCCCACAGTTGAGCTCTTGGCAATGTTAGCATTTCATGAACAGGATGTAGGTACTCAAACACAGAGTCTGTTCGGCTAACTTTTGCTTGATTTTATGGATTCAGACATTTTCTGAATGATATGAAATCCTTTTAACAAGGATTTATTGCTGGTCTTGAATTACTAAGTCCCTGTGGTGGAGGACTATGACGGAGCCTTTCTGGTCTGCCAGCATTTTTTCTTTAGGCACTTAACTAAATTACGTTTTGCTTTATTAACCAATTGAAGTACAGAGACCTGGCATAATGTTTTCCACCTGTTTCATGTAAAACACTACTGGAATGTTGTTTCAACAGAACATCGTAGGAACTGGTGCATCTACTTATCTACATCAGAAAAGATAGAAAAGGGTAGTGAAAAGATGGGTGTTTTCTTTTCCATAATGCTTTCAGGAGCATTATCTTAGACAGTTAGGGTAATTCATAATGACTGCCTAAAACACTCATTGTAATTCTAACATACCACTGCAGGACAAATGTCTGTGCATTCATGTACCTGTTGTAAAAAGGTATGTGAATCTGGGGCACGCACTGCATGCAGAGCCGCACTGAGACCATAGTGTCCATGCAGACATTCTGTCCTGGCAGCTGAGCTTGTGATTGACAGCAGGCAGTAGGTGTATCCTGAGCCAGTAGACAGCCTGCTATAGGTTATAGTATCCGCCCACTGCCTGCTGTCAATCAAATGGGGAGAGACATGATGGGGAACTAGTGTCTCAGCTTCCCCATCATGTTCCGCACTCTATCAGCATCATTGGTTGCTAGCAGGCTGTCTGCTGTAAAACCAACATTGTTCGTAACAAAAGAAAGTTGAACACGCGCTCAGTGCAAATTACAAACGTACAGAGAATTTAAAAAAATGCAATATAATTACAATTATATATTAACAGTCCAAATCCCACTTTGTGGTGAAGTAAAGGGCTTGTGCATTAATCAGATAAAGGTGCTCCAATTCAATGTGCAGACACAGGTGCCCCACATGGAACTAGTGTCTGAGCTTCCCCATCATGTTTCACAATCTATCAGCATCACTGGTTGCTAGCAGTCTGCTGTAAAGCTAACATCGTTCGTAACAACCAGTGACAGAAGGGGAGGGAAGGAGATTGCGGTGGCAAATATGCCACTCTGCTACACAACATACAAAGACAGGCACTCTGCCTGTCCCGGTGTACCAACTTAGAGTTGGTCTTAATTATCTCCAGTTTCATTATCTATGAATTGAAGGTTATTGATTTTGCATTTGGTGCAATAATAGTGCCACTTTAATGACACTAGTAAGAACTACCTGAATTTACTGTATGTGTCAGTAAAGCTACCAAACACAGGTGGCAAAGATCTTTTTAATCTGGGCCAGGCCATTTTAAAGGACTATACCACCAGAAAGGTGTCGCTAGGATTATATTTAAATGTTTTTGATAGAGCATAGTTTTGTCCAGTATATGTAAACAGCTGCAATACTATTTACCAGAATATCGGCTTTTAGGAATGAAAATGTTCAGGTGACTTTCATAGCATTGGTGTGTGGGTTTCAATGCGGCCAATTTAGTGAAACATTACAGTTCACTTTCAATACCTAATTCACTGAACTGCTACTCATATTACACAGTAGAGTTGATTTACTGACACAGTCAATCTTCGTTCACTTCAATCATTCAACCGAGTGCAAGGTGTAATTCTGTTTTTTGTTTTTTTTGTTTTGTTATTCTGCAACATTCAAAGTGAACATTTTTTACTTCTTTAGTCATATCCACAATCCATAAGAAAATACACTCTAGATGTTTTTTTTTCTTTTAATCAATGCACACACATTGGTCATTTAGCAAGAATGCTAGATACAGATGAGAACATCTAAATTCTGTATGTGCATAGTGATTGTGAAAACGAGCACATAAAAATGCACAATGTTTTTCACAATAACCAGTTTTCAGGTATTTGCCTACATATAAAGCACACAATGAAAAGTTACTAAACATACAAAGTAGGTTCCTTCTTAATATACCAAAACAGGCTGCAATAAAACCTTGCATTTCACTTAAAAAGGTTCTGTTTAAATATTGCTCCAATATTGGCCTAAAAGGGTCAGACCATTACCCGTTGGGGTTGATTTACTAAAACTGGACAGTACAAAATCTGGTGCAGCTGTGCATAGAAACCATTCAGCTTCCTTTTTTTTGTCAAAGCTTAATTGAACAAGCTGAAGTTAGAAGCTGATTGGCTGCCATGCACAGCTGCACCAGATTTTACACTCTCCAGTTATAGTAAATCAACCCCATAGTGTTAGAGCAGCAGTCTATCTTCTGCCATCCAACCCATCCCTTGCACATGCAAATCTACTTCTCTTTAAAGTTTTTGCTCCCAGGGTCTAACTCTTGGGTTGGCATTGGAGCACAGTTTAAGAAATAAGATTTGTAATAAAAAATAAAAAAACAATGTTTTTGCAGCCTACTTTCGTCTATTAGGTTGTGCAGAAAGTTACAAAAGAAACTGTGAGCAATAACATACTCTCCCCATAATGGATAATGAAACAGCATCTTGAATCAGTACTCAGTATTACCAAATATAATGTTGTTGGTACTATCACTATTCTTGTAGATATTTAGTGGTGCAAGTGAATTACGAGCAAATTATTGCTATTTGTGACTTTGCATTTACAATGTGGTAGTTACGTACCCTACAAGAACTGTGATTACTGTGCTTTAAAAGAATTAGCTTGCCACTCTAGAACAATACTGAACTCCTTTGACTTCAATCCCATTAACTTCTAACATGATCCCAGGCTTAAATTAACACTTCTTTTTTTATCCAGATTTTCTAGTTTTGGTTTGACAACTGTATTGACTTGACTCCCAGCAGGATTAGGCAAACTGCCAATGATTTTCTCTTGGGATATAAGCAGCAATGACATTTAGACACTAGATGGGGCTAGTGACTAAGAACTCTCCAACAGACACGAGTCTTGATTTACCAGCAGCACTGAACACTGATATTTTGTCATAAAATTGTTTCAAGTAATAATAATATCGAGGCGCTGCTGTGCTATGTTTATTTAATGCACATGTCACTGTTTTAATAAAACAGAATGCTTTGCACTATTTAAACAGAATAACTTTGATGCATGGATTATGCATTAATGCTTTGTGAAAAACATACAGTGACCTAAAACAAACTTTGCTTTTTCTTTGGGGGAAAAAAAAGGTTTTTATTACGTCCAAAAACATCACTGTCAAAATTGATCCTTAAAAAGTATTAGTGTTTATTTTTTCTAACTTTCTAGCATTGACATTGTATATGCATGTATCAAAGAGATATACTGTACAGTATGTGCATATATCATGTTAAATATTTGTATATATATATATATATATATATATATATATATATATATATTATATATATATAACTTTTTTAGAGAATAAGTCATGTATACATATATGTAGACATTATTACTTATTGTATGATATGCATCAATATATACTTAGTTTTAGTCTAATCTTTGTACGCTATAATACCTGTTTGCCTTTAAGACACGGGCCATTGTATTCTAAAAAAAAAAAAGGATCTTAGCAAAAACCCTTCAACGCACCAGACATTCTAGGTGAGTGTCAAATAATGAATGACCCTTTATTAATTGTTCTGTTTTGAGTGGTAGACTAAAGAAACCATGGGGTCTTTCTTCTACATAGTTACCATGTTTTTCTTTCCCAGTTGGTAATACATTAGGAGGTAGTTTGGGGAGAGTCAGACAGGAAACAGGCAGAAAAATGTAAAGGAAGGAAAGAAACAGGTCAATAAGTTAATTTCCATGGATCCTATAAAATGATCCGCAAACTGTAAACACCTTCCTTTCACTTTACTGTCTATATGTAAATAGTCTCTATGGCTCATTAAAATACAATTCTAAACAGGCAATTCAGCTGGCATGGGTGGAGGTTTAATAAAGTATACTGTGAAATTATTGGATTCTGTTAAGAGATTTGTAGCCAAGACATAAAATGCTAGTTAAAATATTTTAAACCCACACATAAACATAAAGATTCATGTTCAATAAATAAAATATACAAATACAGACAGAATGTATAGGAAATAATGCCCATGGCTTTTATAAATCAAAAAATACATGCTGTCTAGGCTTTCCAGATAAAACCTGGGACCTATAAAATTAATGTGCAGAAAGGTAAATGAATAAATATTAAATCCAAAACTGTGGCTTATGGTTTAGTTAGCAACCTTTATTATTGGACTAAGACTACGCCTAAACTATTGGACTAAGACTAAGGTATGTTTTCACCAAAGTGGTAAACAGTTGCTTTAACTCTCCATACAAAAGTTTGCAAGAAAGACCATAGAAGCACTTCAAAATACTCAATAGTGTAATCATAGGAGCAAATCTGTAATCTTAAGATATTTGGCACCCAAGCCAAACATCCTGTTCATGTGAGGAACAACAGAACAGTTGTAAAGTGACTCCACAAGCCGACTGATGTGGTTATTACACAGATGGGATTTTCCATTCCACCTATTCAAGATTCAGCCAAATCTTGATCACACATTGACATAATTGCTCCCCAAAACCAGAACATATTAAAGTCATAATATTATAAGACAATCTTAACAGGGGGATCAGGAAATATCTGTAAATCATCAGACTAAACTCCAGCTTACATAGACACCCTCTCAGGCAACTGTCTTTGGGTGAAGAATTGATTGCTATTGTTATCCATACATATAGACACAAGAGGAAGCATCTACGCAGGACATCATGCATGTTGATGTCGCAGTGGAGTACCTATGTACATAAAGGATCTCTTTCATGTCTATGGGTACCTTAACACTCAACCAACTTAATTTATCTTAACAATTGGCCCCTGTATATGTACCTTAAAATGTAAATCTACAGCAAAGATTGTTTCAAAGACACAGATGACTGTTCCTTACAATAAGGATTGTAGTGGACAAAAATAACAAATTTAACAAGCCAATAACCATGAAAACACAATTACCCATCCAAGCATTACCTATACTGAGCGACAGTTGCCTGAATAAAAGTGTCCGGTGAATCAATGCATTGTTATTGCTACTAGTTAAGATGCATGGTGAGATTACTGTATCTATAGATGTTTCTATACTACAAAATTTGCAATACAAATTTGTTCCCCCTGCTTGATAAACTTTGCTTGGGGCAAAATAATGAAAGACACCCAGAGAGCCTTCTAATAATAGAGTTTTTTTTTTTCTCACAGGCTGTTATTACAGACGATTTTGTTTCTAATAACCATAAATATTTCCTTTAGATGTACTGTGCGTCCAGGAAAGCCCTGAAAGGAAAATAATGTAGTGACAATTGTAGCCATGGAAAAGGACAAGTAAAAAGGCAGTATTTAAACTAATAACTAAGCTCTTTGAATTACAAAAAAGATTTTGTACTTTATTGTTCTGTGGTCCATAGGCCTGGGATCTTTGGCATGCAAAGCATTTAGGGAGGTGAATGGCATCATGCAGAGAGTGAATGGATCAGTCTATTCAGCAGTCCTAGACAATATATACGAAAGTACCCAGCTAATGTTTATTGACTTTTGATGAAACTTCCCTGGGGAAAGAACAAAACAAATGGGAGCATGGTTAAGGAGATTAAGGCACTCATTTCTTATTGTCACCTGGCCCACCATTTTAATCAGATCTGGAGAGGATTGCTGACTTTAAAGTGTATGTCTAACAAAAACTTTTTAAGTTTTGGATAAAACCAGAAATGGTGAAAACCTCTATAAGGCTTTTATTGTGTGTGTGTCTTTTGCAGGGGAGTTTCACCTTTTCTGTCTATCCTGGTGACCAAGATTATGATGGGAACGCTAAAATTTTGCACCTTCACCAGAACAGGGGAATCATTCAATGTTGACACCTGTACTAATGACAAAATGCCTAAAAGAGGATTTCCCCTCACTTTTGATCTTATCTTCTGTCATGTCACCAGGAAAACACTAATAACGTAAAAAAAAAAAAAAAAAAAAAAAAATGAAGGGGGTTCTAATTATCTACTCTTAAAAAAAAATGTTTTGGATACAAATACAGTGAAACTCTGGGAATAGAACTAAATACTCAATTTAATAGATATGTTTAATATAATAAAATAATAATTCATAATAATCACAGATGAAAAACAATATCATACTATATGTATACATAATTTAAATCTTTTGTTAAGATATTCTAGAATACAGAAATGTTCCCATATGCCCTTAATAATATAAATAAAATAAAATGTACAAATTTAAAAAGCATCCCCGGAAAAACTATTCCACCTTCTACTCCCCTATAATTTACCTCAGACTGGGTCATTCTACAGGTATACACATCACTACCTGTGTAGTGTCGAACTACCTATTGGCTGTCCAGCAGTGGGGTCGTCCTATGATTCAGAAGAAGTGTGACATCATCAGAAGGGGACAATAGGGGACCAGCCAATGAGAGATCATCTGCAATCCTGGATTAGCCGGTCCCTGCCGCTGGAGAGTGACCTGGATGAGGGAATTAGTTAAGTATAGCTTGCTTCACAAGTTAAAGGAAATTAAAAACCCTGCAGGATGTATTAAAGTTTATGGGAAGGGGGTCATACTTTGCCCAGAGTGGGGTTTTAACGACCGCCATTGCTTACTTGCAGCAGGAGAAGTTATACCTCCTGAAGTGCATATTTACTCCAGGTCATTGATGCCAAAAGCACTGAAGACTTAAAACTTTGAGAGCCAAGCAGTGGCCCCTCCATGGTCCAATCCCCCCCCCCAGACTCACCCCTCCGCAGCTTCTCCTCCTGGCCAACCTGATTCACCTCCTGTGCTGATTCACCGGGAGGAGAAGGCAGAAAACAATAGCAAATATTGATTCGCTAGCGTCACAAGTGGGTGGGTTTGAGCCCAACCTTTTTCATGCCAATTAGAGCCTCAGGCTCTAATCATGTGACTTGAAAAAAAAAAAGAAAAAACTCATAGCAAGCTGTGAGCCCAGCGCCCTGCATACATCCCGGGGGGCGGCTCCCCTGCGCACTTAATGGACCGGCCGTACCTGGAGCCAAGCAAGCAGTATTTTCAGAAGCAGTTCAGCAATGGCAACATAAGTATTTCTTTCAGAATAGGTTTCCATTTAAAGCCCAACATCCGGGCACCCACGCACCACGAAATGTGCTTTACAAGTAAAATTTTGGTTTGCCACTTAATATAGAAAACAACTCTTAACCACTTGCCGACCAGCCGCAGTCATTATGCTGTGGCAGGTCAGCACAATCCCGTGAACCATCGTAGCTATACGTTGGTTCCTTTAAGCGGTATAGCAGGCACGCGCTTGCCGCCAGAGGCTCGCACGCCGCCAGAGGCACGCACATGTGCCCGCAGCACAGCGGGGGTTCTGATGCTCGTGACTGCGATGACCACTGGCCACGAGCGATCGCGGGTACGAGAGGCAGAACAGGGATGTGTACGTGTGTAAACACACACATCCCAGTTCTGTGAGGAGAGGAGAGAGAGATTGTGAGTTCCTACGAGCTGGGAACCACGACCTCTCATCTCCTATAGTCAGTCCCATCCCCCACAGTTAGAACACATACATAGAGAACACAGTTAACCCCTTGATCACCCCCTAGTCTTAACCCCTTCCTTGCCATTGACATTTATACAGTAATCAGTGCATTTTTATAGCATTGATCGCTGTGTAAGTGTCAATCGACCCAAAAATGTGTCAAAAGTGTCCGATGTGTCTGCCAAAATGTTGCAGTCTCGATAAAAATCGCAGATAACCACCATTACTAGTAAAAAAAAAATAATAATAATGCCATAAATGTCATAAATCAATTCCCTATATTGTAGTCGCTATAACTTTTGAGCAAACCAATCAATATAAGCTTTTTTCGATTTTTATTACTAAAAATATACTTGTTTCCACATTGAATTTCAATTATTTCTAGACTATTCTTATAAATCTGAATGATTACATTTTTAAACTTACTTTGTGAAGATCCACACACATTTACTTCCTTGAATTCTGTGACACCTATTCACTATGCCTTGTGAGTAGGTACCGCTGTGTCACAAAATTCATAGAGGATGCCTTTGGAACTACAAAAATGCTGACAGGAGAAGTTTCAGAAGGGGGAGTCCGTACAGGAGTCACTGCTTGCAGGCAGCAAGATACCATGGGATCTGTAGTTCTTAGACATTGAATTTAAACAGGAGAGGAGAAACTGCAGAGCATTCAGGGAATCCAGGAAGTTGTGGAGAGAGATGGCCAATAGAAATGTAGCTCACAACAAAAGAGAATTTTTAACCACTAAGCCACCGCCCACCGTCATATGACGGCGGGACGAGGCTTCTGTTGTTCTGGGAGGACGTCATATGACGTCCTCGCCCTCCCGAGCCACTAGGGGGCGCGCGCCCGCTGCGTCGCTCAGGACCCGGTGCGCGTGCCCGGCGGCCGCGATGTCCGCCGGGCACCCACGATTGCCGGGTAACAGAGCAGGAGCGTGGATCTGTGCATGTAAACACAGATCCACATCCTGTCAGAGAGGAGAGGAGACCGATGGCGTGTCCCTTGTACATAGGGACAGCGATCGGTCACCTCCCCCAGTCAGTCCCCTCCCCCCACAGTTAGAATCACCTCCTTAGGTCATACATTAACCCCTCGAGCACCCCCTAGTGTTAACCCCTTCCCTGCCAGTCACATTTACACAGTAATCAATGCAATTTTATAGCATTGATCGCTGTATAAATGTGAATGGTCCCAAAAATGTGTCAAAAGTGTCCGATGTGTCCGCCGCAATATCGCAGTCACAATAAAAATTGCAGATCGCCGCCATTACTAGTAAAAAATAAATAAATAATAAAAATGCTATAAATCTATCCCCTATTTTGTAGACGCTATAACTTTTGCGCAAACCAATCAATATACGCTTATCGCAATTTTTTTTTACCAAAAATATGTAGAAGAATACATAATGGCCTAAACTGAGGAAAAAATTTGTTAAAAAAAAAAAAAAAAATTGGATATTTATTATAGCAAAAAGTAAAAAATATTGTGTTTTTTCAAAATTGTCCCTCTTCTTTTGTTTATAGCGCAATAAATAAAAACCGCAGAGGTGATCAAATACCACCAAAAGAAAGCTCTATTTGTGGGGAAAAAATTATAAAAATTTTATTAGGGTGCAGTGTAACATGACCGTGCAATTGTCATTCAAAGTGCGACAGCGCTGAAAACTGAAAAATGGCTTGGGCAGGAAGGGGGTGTAAGTGCCCTGTATTGAGGTGGTTAAATAAGCATATTTTTAAAATCATTTTTAAATAAGCATATATGGGATTGTCAAAAATAACTATTGTTTGTATTGTTAATAAAATGCTGATGATATAAAATGAAAATGTATGCTCTGACCATACCTCTCCATTAATAATTTTGTGTAATTGTCAGTCAAGAGTCCAACTTTCATTCCAATTTAAGAATAGTCATCTTTTTCCCCATTACTGCACCAAGCGCCGATGAGTTTATTACTTTCTATTAGAATTTTGGACATATATATAGTGCATTCATAAAGTATCCAGACCCCCTTCACTTGTTTCTATATTTGTTATGTTGCAGCCTGATACTACAATTGTTTAAATAATTTTATTCTCATTAATCTAAACTCAGTACCCCATAATGACAAAGCGAAAACAGAATTTTCACCAGTCTCCCTGTCCATGCTTAACTGTTGCTATGGTATTGGGCAGGTGATGAGTGGTGCCTGGTTTTCTCCAGACATAACATTTAGAATTAAGGCCAAACGGTTCTAATTTGGTTTAATCAGACCAGAGAACCTTGTTCCTCACAGTCTGAGAGTGCTTCAGGTGCTTTTATGCAAACTCCAAGCAGGCTTTCATGTGTTTTGCACTGAGGAGAGGCTTCCATATAGCCACTCTGCCATAAAGCCCAGATTGGTGGAGATCTGCAGTGATGGTTGTCCTTCTGGAACTTTGTCCCATCTCCACTCAGGAGTTCTAGAGCTCAGTGAGAGTGACCATCGGGTTCTTGGTCACCTCTCTTACTAAGGAACTTTTCCCCTGATTGCTCAGTTTGGCCATGTGACCAGCTTTTGGAAGTTGTGCTAAACTTCTTTCATTTGAGAATTATGGAGGCCACTGTGCTCTTGGGAACCTTCAGTGCAGCTGAAAATTTTCTTCTATGGGGAAACTCGCTTTGATATGCGAATGCTTTGGATTACAAACATTCTCCTGGTACGGATTATGCTCGTAATCCAAGGTTCCACTATATATATATAGTATAGTATATTGTGTATATATATATATATATATATATATATATATATATATATATATATATATATATATATGTATATATATTAAAAAAAATAATTTTATTCTGTATATATAATATACACCATATCGTCAAAAGTATTGGAGCACCTGTCTTTACACACACATGAACTTTAATGGCATCCCAGTCTTAGTCAGCAGGATTCGATATTAAGTTGGCCCACCCTTTCAGCAATAACAGCTTCAACTCATCTGGGAAGGCTGTCCACAAGGTTTAGGAGTGTGTCTATGGGAATGTTTCACCATTCTTCCAGAAGCACATTTGTGAAGCACTCATCCATGTCTTTATGGACCTTTCTTTGTGCACTGGTGCGAAGTCATGTTGGAACAGGAAGAAGGGGCCATCCCCAAACTGTTCCCACAAAGTTGAGAGCATGAAGTTGTCCAAAATGTCTTGGTATGCTGACACCTTAAGAGTTCCCTTCACTAGAACCAAGGGGCCAAGCCCAACCCCTGAAAAACAACCCCACACCATAATTTCCCCTCTACCAAATGATTTGGACCGGTGCACAAAGCAAGGTCCATAAAGACATGGAAGAGCGAGTTTGGGGTGGAGGAACTTGACTGGCTTGCACAGAGTCCTGACCTCAACCCAACAGAACACCTTTGGGATGTATTAGAGTAGAGACCGCGAACCAGGCCTTCTTGTCCAACATCAGTGCCTGACTTCACAAATGTGCTTCTGGAAAAATGGTCAAACATTTCCATAGAAACATTCCTAAACCTTGTGGACAGCCTTCCCAGAAGAGTTGAAGCTGTTATAGCTGCATAGGGTGGGCCAACTCAATCTTGAACCCTACAGGCTAAGACTGGGATGCCAATAAAGTTCACATGCGTGTAAAGGCAGGTGTCTCAATACTTTTGACAATATAGTGAATACTGTATATATTATCACAAATTTGTGCTTCCGGTCCTGTGTCTATATTTTGCTTTTTTACAAAGCACAACAGGTAAAGTCAAACCAATGAATTAAGTATCATAAGCATTAGTTCTCAATTTTTAACAGTATGTTTTATACACTTAAAATTATAACTTTAAAAGTGCCAATATGACCCTACCCTAATCCAGATTTTGCTAAAAACAACCTTAACCCCAAACATCCCAAAATGTACAGTATATAAAATGTATGCAAGTGTGCAATACATGATTTTATAAAAAAAGGCAGTACTTAAATAAAGACAAAAAAAGACTGATACATTTGGTTACACAAAATACAACCACTGGGCATTTTACATAACCCAATTGACAATATATTGTTGTTTTAAACATAATATTGTGTGTCAGTGAAGTAAAAAAATGATTTTCTTTGAAGTTTAAAGTCAACACCTTAGCAGTGTACAATGATATTGTAGAGAGGTAATGCTTGTGTGGTCCTTGATGACCGAATACTACTGGGTCTGCTGACAGCCTTTTGACACTGTATCAACAAAAAAGTTTCATGTGTACGTGGAATTCATGAAGAAACAGACGCCTTAAATTATGTAATCGAAGTCATTCAAAACAACAAAGAAAGTGGAAAATACTGTCTCAGCAGACAAAAAAATTACAAAAAACATAAAGCAAATAAAAAAGGTAAAAATGATCACATTTATTTTTAGTGATCTACCTACTACTAGCATATTTTATCATCGTATTTAGCTTTTGATATGTTTATTTTGCTAATCCTTTCCTCATGATACAGCATACCCAACGTTTGGAGATAGTGGAACAGAACTGCTCTCCGAGATTAAGAGCTAATTAAAAATATTAAGGAAAAACTCAGTCTGTTTGCAATTTCTCTAACCCATTCCCTTTAACCCAACTACCTAGTTCAACATAGCAAAGTGTAAGGACCAGCCAGAGACTGTTGGTTAGAGTTAGAGGGGTCGGGTACCCCTAGTTCTGGGACTAGACACACAATGGGTAATGATTAATAATTACCAGCACCACCAACGTGGTACCCAAGTATCACCAGCTAGAATGAATGGTTATGTATGTTAGTTGGGGACCTTAGATTGTAAGCTCCTTGAGGGCAGGGACTGATGTGACTGTACAATGTATATGTAAAAGTGCTGTGTAAATTGACGGCGCTATATAAGTACCTGAAAAAAATAAATTAAATAAATAAATGATTAGCCAAGTTAAAGACAAAAAAACAAAAATCAAGCAAAGACAACAAAAGAAGGTTACATAGTTACATGGTAGGTGAGGTTGAAAAAAGACACAAGTCCATCAAGTCCAACCTATGTGTGTGATTATATGTCAGTATTACATTGTATATCCATGTATGTTGCGGTCATTCAGGTGCTTATCTAATAGTTTCTTGAAGCTATCAATGCTCCCCACTGAGACCACCGCCTGTGGAAGGGAATTCCACATCCTTGCCGCTCTTACAGTAAAGAGCCCTCTACGTAGTTTAAGGTTAAACCTCTTTTCTTCTAATTTTAATGAGTGGCCACGAGTCTTGTTAAACTCTCTTCTGTGAAAAAGTGTTATCCCTATTGTGGGGTCACCAGTACAGTATTTATATATTGAAATCATATCCCCTCTCAAGCGTCTCTTCTCCAGAGAGAATAAGTTCAGTGCTCGCAACCTTTCCTCATAACTAAGATCCTCCAGACCCTTTATTAGCTTTGTTGCCCTTCTTTGTACTCGCTCCATTTCCAGTACATCCTTCCTGAGGACTGGTGCCCAGAACTGGACAGCATACTCCAGGTGCAGCCGGACCAGAGTCTTGTAGATTGGGAGAATTATCGTTTTATCTCTGGAGTTGATCCCCTTTTTAATGCATGCCAATATTCTGTTTGCTTTGTTAGCAGCAGCTTGGCATTGCATGCCATTGCTGAGCCTATCATCTACTAGGACACCCAGGTCCTTTTCCATCCTAGATTCCCCAGAGGTTCTCCCCCCAATGTATAGATTGCATTCATATTTTTGCCACCCAAATGCATTATTTTAAATTTTTCTACATTGAACCTCATTTGCCATGTAGTCGCCCACCCCATTAATTTGTTCAGGTCTTTTTGCAAGGTTTCCACATCCTTCGGAGAAGTTATTGCCCTGCTTAGCTTAGTATCGTCTGCAAATACAGAGATTGAACTGTTTATCCCATCCTCCAGGTCGTTTATGAACAAATTAAATAGGATTGGTCCCAGCACAGAACCCTGGGGAACCCCACTACCCACCCCTGACCATTCTGAGTACTCCCCATTTATCACCACCCTCTGAACACGCCCTTGTAGCCAGTTTTCAATCCATGTACTCACCCTATGGTCCATGCCAACGGACCTTATTTTGTACAGTAAACGTTTATGGGGAACTGTGTCTAGGTTACTAGGACATCATCAATGAACTTTAAAGTGTAGGTCAGGAGATGGATTATTGTAAAGAAAATAATTCACATTTTGATGCACTGGTCATGGCTGCCTGTTAACTGTTGAGACATATATTAACAGTTTCATATTGTTATATATTAACAATAAGGCAGAACTAAACCTAAAGCCTTTGTAAACTGTAATAACAAACGCCTGTCGTTTTGAACTTTTTGGATTGATAAATATAAAATTGAAAGTGTTTTGTTATAGCAGCTTAATACGTGCATAAAAATACCTGTTAATACTACCAGAACTCTTGTCAGCTTGTAACACTGTCTCTGTGCTCTCTGCTTGTTATCAGTTACTATTTTTCCCATCTCTCTCTCTCTCTCTCTCTCTCTCTCTCTCTCTCTCTCTCTCTCTCACACACCATCCTCTGTGTTTTGAAGAAGAGAAGAGGGAGATTTCTGTAATCTTATACTGTTTCTGTTGTCCTGACACAGAAGAGTGAGTGAACATTGACACCCCAGGACAGGAAGAGTGTTACTACCAGAATCACCAGGTAAATATAAAGAAAACAAAGCATGAAAAATAACTCTAATGTAGACATCACATCTAAGGACTGGTAAGTCGTAATATATTTAATTGCCATTTTTGAGTTTAGAAATGCTTTAAAGGATTGAGGCTGTTCACCAAGCACAGTAAATGTTCTCTTTAGAAAGAATGAGGTTGATTTACTAAAGGCAAATAGGCTGTTCACTTGGCAAGGGGATTTTACTCTGCAAGGACATTATCCCTTAGCTGATTAAATACGGTAAAAATTCACTTTTGAAAGAATGCCCAATCATGTGCAAGGAAAATTACAAAAAAAATATATATTTTTGCTTGCCCATCATTGGATGATGAAAGTCAGCAGAGCTTCACCTCATTCACTAAGCTAAGGGAAAGTTCCCTTGCAAAGTGAACTTCTTATTTGTCTTTAGTTAATCAGCTACAATATGTTCACTTCAGAAAATAATTTATTAGCAAATAAGATTAATACACATTAACTAATGGGGAAAGGGAAATAAAAAAAATCTGGATATTCAGTGTGAACACAGGTCCATTTTGTTAACTAAGGACGGCTATACGCTGATAGAAATTTGGCAGCAGGGACCGGCTAAATTTTGATGTGTGTGACAATCCCTGCTCAACAGTAGTTGATCATTTGATTGACATCTGTCATAGGAACAACCTGGAACACATTTGTCAATCAGCAGCTGCAGCTACTGATCAGTGTATTTACAATCTAAGAATAGAGGGGGGGATATTTCAGTCATTTTCCCATTCATCCATTCATAGTTCATATTTCATTCATAGAAGCTTGGGTATGGCTTAGAAAAATTGAGGAGTTGGTCCGAACGTGCGGGCATAGTCGGGCACTCTTGATGACTGCCTGTCACAGTACACTCAGCTCTATTAATGCTCTCCACACTAGAAGACTATGGCTGCAGGGTGGGACATCAGAGGAGGACGCTTACTTTGAAACCAGGAGACAGCAGCACAAGGGACACATCACACTCTTGGTAATTTATGTCCTTTGTGCTTTCTTTTTTTTTGTAAACTAAACTTAGATTTTAAAAACTCTCCACTAAAAGGTGCTTGTATCTTCCCTATAAGGATTCTCCTTACAACAACAAGGGGCAGGTACAAGGACATAATGAAAATTTTAACAGAGATTTTTAAAAACTAGAAACACAATTTTTAACCGGAGCTGTGCTTTAAATAAAAGACTTACCTGGAATATATTGTTGTCTACTGAAATCTGTATTTTTATTTAGAATGCAGTCAGTTTATTTACTGTTACTTCTACTTATAATGTAACCGTTTATGTTTTCCACTCTCAGTCTTTGCAGCCATTTGTCCTTTTTGTTTTGCACTCTCAGTCTGTGAAGCGTTTTGTCCTTTTTTTCAATGTTTTTGTTTGATTTTTTTTTTTTTTAGTTAAAACAGCCCATGCGCGCTGCTGGCGACGCACTCCCGTTGTGACTGGGCACAGCGGGAGCCAATCAGCAGGTCTGGCAGACCCAATGTTTGCCGTCACCCAGAGATCGTTTCATGAGAGCAGCAGAGTGGCGGTCTGCCTATGTAAACAAGGCAGATCGCCGTTTTGTCAGAGAGGAAGATGAAGATCTTGTGTTTCTGCTAAGCAGGAACACGGATCTCTGTTTTCCCCCAGTCAAAGCACCCCCCACACAGTTAGCAAACACTCCCAGGGAACACATTTAACACATTGATCGCCCCTGATGTTAACCCATTCCCTGTCAGTGTCATTAGTACAGTTACAGTGCATTTTCTTAGCACTGATCACTGTATTGGTGTCACTGGTCCCCAAAAAGTGTCACTTAGTGTCAGATTTGTCCACTACAATGTTGCCGTCCCACTAAAAATCGCTGTTCGCCGCCATCGCTACTTTAAAAAAAAATCCATAAATCTAGCCCATAGTTTGGTAGACGCTATAACTTTTGCGCAAACCTATCATAACACACTTATTGGGATTTTTTACCAAAAACATAGCAGAATACATATTGGCCTAAATTGATGAATAAATTAGATTAAAAAAAAAAAAAAAATATTGGGATTTGTCTTTTTTTGTTTATAGAGCAAAAAAATAAAAACCGCAGAGGTGATAACATACCACCAAAAGAAAGCTCTATTTGTGGGAAAAAAAGGACATGCATTTTATTTGGGTACAGTGTCGCATGACTGCGCAATTGTCAGTTAAAGTAACGCAGTGCTGCATCGCAAAAAATGGCCTGGTCATTAAGGGGGGTAAACCTTCCAGAGCTGAAGAGGTTAAATTAAATGAATTTAAGAAAAAAAGGACAAATCTCTTGGAAGACTGAGAGTGGAAAACATACAATGTCACTCCACACAAAAAAAGTGTGCTATGTTATTTTTATCTGATTTATCTGTTTATCTGATTTCAAAATTTAGACTTGAATACCACTTTAAATCTCATTTAGAAGCAGAATAATTGGTTGATGAAAAATATGACCGTTAAGCAACTTAAGCAACTTGCAAATCCATGTAAGTCATCTCTGGTGCTCTACAGTAAGCTGACTGCTCCCAGTAAGCACTGAACCTCAACTGACAGATAACCCACTGACACGAAGCAGGCTGGTTGGAAAAATAGCCGATGTTTAATTCCTGGTGTTTTTATGGTCATGTCTATACCTAAGTAATAAATTAAATGCAAACTATTTGCTTTGCTTGTCTCATATAAAAAAGAAAAGTATAACATGCATTACAAAGTGACTAATGTTCTATTTTATCTTTGACATCTTCTAGGAGGTGTACAAGGCATTTAACCAAGTACTGCTCTTTCACAGCACAAGTTTTGCAAATATTTGTCTATGTTTTGGCATATTAGTAAGTAGGAATCTGCAGTTACCTTTACAAGCACTTGGCTTTCCCCTTGCTGTAAAGCATTGAAACAATGCCAAAAAGGCAATTACAGTGAAGATTGCACATTCACAAACTTTCTAAAAGCTCTAAATGTGCTGAAAATTTTTGTGTAATGGGAATAAGTCAGGCGGTATAACCCTCACTTTAATAGACCACTGCATTTAGCAAGAATATTTACAAATACACAAACATCTTTTTAGCATCTGATAAAATATTTGGGACAATTCACAGACATGATTTGGATGAAAAACATAAAATATATGTATGTGCATGTAGGTTATGAAGAATAACTATCTGGTTAATATCATTATTTTTTATATTGAAAAAATAATAATATCACCGGTAGAAATACTAATTATTTTTAAAGTGTATTACACGCATTTAGTAGTATAATTATTATCTTGTGAATAACAGTTAAGGTAGACCTCACCTGTGTGTCGGATTTCCCATCATCTTCCCTTATAGACATTGGACTGTTTATGACCACGGACTATTGTCATTATTTCTACTTTTTGACCCTGATTATTGTACTGAACTAATGTTCATGCCATATTACACTATGGGATTGGTTGTTCCAGTTCTCTGCACATTCACTTGTATTAAAGTAGACCTCAACCACTTTTTAATCGAGGACATTTGTTATTCATTTTTCACACACATGTTAAAATCTGCATTTTTGCTAGAAATTACTTAAACCCCCCTCCTCTGAAAGCAGAGGCCCTGCGACATAAAATTTTGACAGTTGGAATGTTTTATGTTGTACAATATTTGCACTATCATATATTAACCATCATTGCATATTTCATGTAAAAATACACTAAAATTAATTTTAGTGCAGGCAAACACAATATAATGCCCATTTTATGCTAACATATAAAAGATTGGGTTGCATCAAATAAATAGATACCAAACATGTATGTCAAACATTATAATTGCATGTGAACATGTAATGGTGAAAAACTATGATACTTGAAATTGTTCATAGGCAATGCTTTAAAAGCCTTTGAAGGGTATCAGATTAGACTTACCCATGAATTATGGGCCTAGAATGATTTTACTCCCTTTGACGTTTGCAGTACTTCCTCACATGTGTGGTGCAATTTATGCTTACATACATGTGCATACCATATGCACGTTTGCTTCCAGTATGTATGAGGGTAACAGAGGTGTTTTTACATCCTTAATTTATTTTAATTTTAATATAATTTGTTTTGTTTTTTTTACACTTATTCATTTTTTTAAATGTAACTTTATTGTTTTTACAAGAGGGCTAAGAAGCCCCCTATGTGATAGCATGGACAGATGACAGGCCCTCATTATGGAGACATTAGGGGTCTATTAGATTGCGATTAATTGCTTCTCCATCCACAGTAGCCAGGGAGTTACAGCTCTGAAACCGGGATCATGAAATGTCCATTACTTCCATGTGCATTATTCACAGAGGAGATTGGGGAACAGATGTTCAACAATCTTCTGCTGTTCTTGATTTCCAATTTATCACAGTCGTGGGAATGAGAACCTAGAAATCACCCTGGGCACTGGCGTTGCAGGGTGGCCGCTTCAGAGCCCTGTTAAAGTGATCTCTTTTCCTGAAAGTCAATATGTACCTTTAATTAAAGAATACCTGGTGATCCCAATATGAAGATTCTTGTGCGAGTACTTCCTCTTATGTGTTGACAACCATCTCTTAATTGTTCTCCTGTGTTGTCACCCTGTCAATCGCACCCCTGCTGGAGACTACTGGAGGCCAGTGGCGTCGTTGGGGGGGCGAGGGGTGCGGGCCGCACTGGGTGACACCCGCCAGAGGGGTGGAGGGAGTCCAAGGGACACACCACTGCATCCCAAGCTGTCTGTAAAGTTTAATGTAATGCAAATGGACATGTGCTGGGTGGGGGCTATGAGAGGGTACAGGGGGTCTGAACTGAGGGGGGTCTGCACTGAGGGGGGTCTGCACTGATGGGGGGGCCTGCACTGAGGGGGGTCTGCACTGATGGAGGGGTCTGTACTAATGGAGGGGGTGTGGTCTGCACTGAGGGGGTCTGCACTGATGGAGGGGGTGTGGTCTGCACTGAGGGGGGTCAGCACTGCTGGAGGCCATGCTGACACACATTGCAAAGGCTTGTTCCATCAATGTTACTATCAGAAAGCCAGTCCAGAGCAATGGTATACAGCCGACTTTGGAGTGAAGATCAGCAGCACTGAGCTGCAAAAAAATTAACAAAATTCGAAAACAATATTTTATTTTTAAAAAAGGCAATTTTTATATGCCATACATTGGTTGTCATCCAATTAGAGTTTAGATTTATTTGAACTAATTGTTTAACTCATAATTCCTTCTATAGTGCCGGTTCACATAGATGAGTCTTCAAAGTTGGGCGACTTTGACAGCCGACATCCTGTGCGACTTCATTGCAGCTTGCCATGCGACTTCATTAACAGAAGTCAATGCGGAGCGTGGCTTCGGCATGGCGGCGTGAGGACGCTTGTACTCTGAGCTCCCGGCCAGCGGCACCCGTGCAGCATACCAACGACACGATACCCCACATTACCAGCATCTACCAGCACTACAGACGGCTTGGAGACCGAACCGCCGCTAATAGCGCACTACTCGCGGCATGGATCGGTATTTAAAACAGCTCAAACTGTCCGCCATACTTCCCCATCAGTGACCTATCTCCCTGCCTGCCAAGATCGCTGGCAGTGTCACCTGATGTGGAAGACGAGCTGCCCATCTCCATACAGACCTCTCCATACACCTTTCCCTGCCACGCTACCTCTGGCTTCAGCACAGCAAACATCTCACAACTACAGGACACAGTGAGTACCCCAGCTACATCATCCCAGCAGTTAGAGCCTGTATTCATTGCTGATCCTACCCACAAGCTATGGACACTATTACAGCAGCTCCCCACCAGAGATGATTTTGAATCACTAGCCTCTAGAATGGAGATGGCCATGAGGGGAGAGATACAGTCTGTTAAACAGGAAGTTGCAGTGCTAGATACACGAATTACAGCAGTGGAGCAGGAACAGGGAGCAATGTCCCAGAATATACAGGCTGTGCAGTCTTCACACTCTGACCAATTTCTCCAGCTACAACTACTCCTAGACGATTTAGAGAATCGCAGTCGCAGACAGAACATACGCCTGAGGGGAATCCCTGAGTCCATCACACAATCTGAGCTCCGCGCGTCGGTGACCTCCATTTTTAACCGTTACTTAGATCGCCCGCAAGACACGGCTATTACCATAGACCGCGTCCACAGAACTCTCGGCCCTAACCCTAACATACCGGACAGACCCAGGGATGTCCTCTGCTGCCTGCATTCCTTTAGCCTCAAGGAAGAAATCTTGCGACAGGCATAGCAGGTGGGTGTTTTGGAGTTCGATGGCGCGGCCATCCACCTGCTCCCAGATATTTCCAGGAGAACTCTGATGATGAGAAGAGCGCTTAAACCACTTCTAGACGGCATCAGTGAGAAGGGTCTCACATACAAATGGGGCCACCCGTTCCACCTTATTGTCCTTAAGGGTGCGGACGCCTTTGCCCTGTGTCACCCCTCAGAGCTTCCACACCTGTTCACTTTCGCTGGGATGAACCCAGTCGCTGTCCCCAACTAGCTCCTGGTGAATGTGCAGTCAAACCCACAACGTCGGCCCTCGGATGGAAGACAACAAAGGGTCCGGGCCTACCGTCGATCACAAAGTAATCGGCAGTCCCCTCTTGTCGGGGGTGTGTTCACCCCTCGCTGCATCTAAGCACTTTTTCCCCTCCTTGGGGGTTGGGGGCCCCCCCCTTTTTTTTTTTCTTCGTTGCTTTGGTTTTTTTCTATTACTGAAGGAGGACCCAACCGCCCCAACAGTCGGTTTTACCGGAGCTCACCAGTTCCCCTTAATGCCTTGAGCCACTCTGAGACATACCTGCGTTGCTCCAGAGTCACGGAGAGGGGGTCTTCTGGGAGGGGGGGTATATATTTTTTTTCTCCCCCATCCCCCCCCCCTTTTTTTTATTTTTTTTTTTTCTTCTTTCAGCCTGGAGTACAGCATCCGGACCCATCGCACGAATTCAGAGGAAGCCCGAGGACTTGTCCAATGCTACGGGTGATGGGGAAAGTACTTGATTCAACAGTTAATTTACATGAGCTCATCCCCTACTGTTTTATACTGTTAGATTGCTTTTTGTCTGTTTCTTCCTATGGGCATGTGGGAGTGGGTGTCGGATTCGTGTTCCCAAATCGCCTCCACTCACACGCTCTGTTAGGTCAGAGGCAGGTATAACCACAGCATTTATGGGGTGCATTTACCTTTTTGACGCTTCACTGGTCTCCTTGGCGGCTCCAATGCCCATTAGCGTTGGACCGCCTACAAAGGGCCCCATATAGGGAGACACTCTCTGAATTGCCGCAGAGAGCGGGTCGGATTTCTTTCCAGGTGGGCCTAGGATGGCAGGGATGGTCCCCTGGTGAGACACGAAAGTGGTAAACCCGGTGCCAAACGCAGGGGAGACTAGGAAGTGTCTCTAGAGCTGGAGTACTGTTAATCTTCTTACTCTTTCCGTGCGCTACTTGGCGTACCGGGCCCGATCCTAGGCATTAGATAACCTTTAATTGTTAACTTTTCAGTATTAATTTTGCTGATTGTACATGTTTTTATGTTCGGTTCTCCAATGTTAGATTTACAATGACTGTTTTACCTTTCATGTTGGTAATGATATTTCATTAATATGCGAATGTTGCTGCGGGGGTTCCAATGGCTGGGACTCCGCGCTTGACCATGCCCTACCTCCTCCCACAGTAGGAATACTCTGCCCTGGTGGCAGTAGCTCTCCTGTACGGAGTTACACCTCTTGATAGACCCCATACCTTTTTTCGTATCTTTCTTCTTCCTCTCTATACTTTAGCTTCTCTCACTTCCCTCAACTCCCCCTTTTTTGTCCACTTCCGCCTTCCCCCCTCTTCTCCTCTTTCCTTTTCTATACCCTCTCACCACCTAGGGAGCAGACACTCTACCATTATGGCTCTCAAATTCCTTTCTTGGAACATTAACAGATTGAACGCTCCTGAGAAGCGGACCAGCTGTCTGTCTGAACTCTGGAGACATAGAGCACATGTGGTCTTTCTCTAAGAGACTCATTTTCGGGCAGACAAGGTCCCAAGACTTACTAACAAGTACTTTCCGGTGGCCTACCATAGTACTTCTACTTCTTCTAAATCCAAGGGGACAAGTATTCTACTATCCAAATCTCTACACTGGCAGTTCCTGGATGAAATCCGGGATCAAGAGGGCAGGTTCCTGCTTTTGAAGGGCAAAATTGATTCTCACACATTTACTCTTGCAAATTTCTACTTACCTAACATGAATCAAGCTCAGGTCTTAGGAACTTTCCTAACAAAGTTGGAGCCCTTCCGTGAGGGAACGCTCGTTCTGGGGGGAGACTTTAACTTCACCTCAGATCGATCTAAGGACTCATCTGCCCAATCATCATCCCTACCTCAAGGTGCAAGACGAGCTCTGAAAGACCTGCTGCATGACCATCAATTGGTTGATATATGGAGAATTTTCCATCCCCAAGAATGAGATTTCTCCTTCTATTCTCTGACCCACAGATCCTACTCCAGGATTTATTTTTTCCTAATACAACACTCCACAATTTCCTTAACCTCCAAAGCAGAGATAGGCCAGATAACACTATCTGACCATGCTCCAGTTTTCCTGGACCTCACTCTCCCATGCTCACACTCAAAGACACCATCTTGGCGTCTGAATGAAACACTTCTCAAGGACCCTGAAACAGTGGCGGAGATCAGCAGAGAACTTTGCTCCTATTTTGAAAACAACACTGGCTCCATGTCTAACCCTCTCTCAGTGTGGTCAGCACATAAATGCTACATTAGGGGGATCTTCATAAAACTTGGCCAAGCAACGCCGCGCCAAAACTCTGACAGACCTTTTCACAAAACTTCACGTTTTGGAGAAGCAACATAAAGTTCGCCCTGACCACACATCGGAAGCAGAGTTACTTCGGACTAGAGAGGCAATCAGAGAGCATTCCCTTTACAAGGCCAAACATATCCTGCTCAAGGCTCGCCGCTCTTTTTATGAGTATGGAGATAAATGTGGCCAGTTGTTGACCAATGCATTAAGAACTAAATGCACACAATCATACATCCCTGCTCCCTTGACCCCATCAGGGTCCAAGATTCATGCTTCCACGGACCTAGCAGCAGCCTTTCGAGATTTCTATTCAAAGCTTTATAATTTAGATGCAGTACAGGCCGTTGGATCTTCGGTCCCCTCCCTCTCAAACATTCGGGAATACCTTCAAGAGGCCAAACTCCCTTCTCTTACGGAAGCCAAATGGGAACTACTATCCCAACTTCTCCACATAGATGAGCTTGCAAATGCCTTGACGGATACACAGCCGGGGAAGGCCCCCGGTCCTGATGGCTTTACGCTCCTGTACCACAGGGCATTTCAGACACAGCTGGCCCCCCATTTCATCAAAGCCTTCAATGCCATACTCGAAGGACATACCAGTCCCCCTGACATGCTGCGAGCTTCTATTTCTGTTGTTCCTAAGTCCAGGAAGGACCCACTGCTGTGCTCCAGCTACAGGCCCATTTCTCTTCTAAACTGCGACATCAAACTCCTCCCAAAAATCATAGCCTCGAGGCTCAACAGTCTAATGCAACGCCTGGTTGCGCTTGACCAGGTGGGCTTCATTCAGACGCGAGAAGCGAGAGATAACACCATCCGGACATTAAACCTCATAGAGAAGGCTAGGCGATCCAACACCCCTCTTTTACTCCTATCCACCGATGCCGAAAAGGCTTTTGATAGGGTGGACTGGGTATTTCTCTGGGAAGCACTCTGTTCTTTTGGAATGCCGAAGTCTATCCTAGACTGGATCTCTGTCCTCTATTTCAAACCCACAGCCACGGTAAGGGTGAACGGGGTGAACACGGACATCTTTGCGATTTCCAATGGTACCAGGCAGGGGTGCCCCCTTTCCCCTCTACTATTTGTCCTTTCCCTAGAGCCATTTTTTCGCCATGTAAAAGACAACCCAAATATCAGTGGTGTCCATTCTGACCACTATCAACACAAAGTAGTAGCGTATGCGGACGATCTTTTAGTTTATATCACTAAACCTATAACATCCCTGCCTTCATTGTTACAAGAATTGAAACGCTATAGCAATCTCTCCAACTTCAAAGTTAACCTCCAAAAATCAGAAGCTCTGAATATTTCGGTACCAGACCGTACACCGACAGGCATTCGTCCCTTCTTCCCGTTTAAATGGGCCACCCGTTCTATTCAATACTTAGGTACCAGAATACGTGCAAATCCAAAGGACATTTATGCCCTGAATTTTCAACCCCTCCTATCATCGCTCACTACAGATCTTAGGAGATGGGATCCACTCGCTTTGTCTTGGTTCGGCCGATGCAACGTACTGAAGATGAACGCAATGCCACGGCTTCCTTATTTGCTACAAGCCTTACCTGTCAAATTACCGCAAACTTTCTTTCACAAGGTCCGTTCGAGGTTTATTAATTTCATATGGCGGGGTGGACACCCTCGAATAGGTAGGACGTTGCTGCGGAGGCCGAAGCTGAGGGGAGGCATTGGATTCCCCGACCCTGCTCTCTATTACACAGCGACGCACATGACTCGGGTGATTGACTGGTGCCGACACGGGGAATGGAAACTCTGGGTCACGCTAGAGCAGGAGATGGCACGGGTCCCATTGGCTGGCCTGCCTTGGGCGGGTGGGTGGTTGGACCCTTACCTGACCACTCACCCGTTGATTGGCCCATCTCTCGCCGAGATGGAAAGTTTTTTTGTCTTTCCTCCCTGCCTAATTTCCCTTCTCCCATGACTCCAATCTTGGGACATCCTAGATTTCCCCCGGGCCTGTCAGACCCGGTCTTTACCAAACAAGCCCCGAAAAGACTCTTACGCGCATCTCATTTCCTAGGACCCACAGGCTGGATCCTTACAGGGACATTAACAGCAGGACAGGCACCCATCTCATTGGATAGTTGGAGAGCAGGGCAGCTCTCCCACTTCCTCAGCTCTCTACCCAAATATACGCTCTTTTCTAGACAACTCCATTCCTTCGAAGAAATATTCCAGAGTGATGGCCGAGGTTCCCTTTCGAGGTCTTACAGAACACTGATGGACATACAAGCTACCACAGACCCTCCCTTCTTAACCAAGTGGGAAAAAGACCTACAAACCACATTTACCACCCCACAGAAGGAACGCATACTCTTCTTCGCTCATAAATCATCATTTTGCAGCAAATATCAGGAAATTTCCTATAAATTGACCACACGCTGGTATCGCACTCCGGCCGTTTTGGCCAAAATATTTCCCAATGATTCTGACCGTTGCTGGCATTGCGAACAACAAGCTGGCACTATTCTACACATTTTTTGGGATTGCCCCAAACTACAAACTTTCTGGCAACCTGTCCTCCGACTCATCCACAAATTTACAGACATTTCCTTAACCAATGACCCCGCTGCTGTGCTCCTCAACCACACCCCCATGTCAAGTAAGCGATACCACAAATCTCTATTTAAACACCTACTCAACGCTGCTAGAGCTTGCATCCCAAGTCAATGGAAGCAACAATCTGCCCCCACGGTGGCCCATTGGTTCGCGAGGGTTAATGACATTGAGCGAATGGAAGACCTGACTGCAATGATCCGGGATAAATCCGAGGAACATAAGACCAGGTGGTTTTATTGGACACAGTTCCGCTTCTCAGAAGAATACCTCCGCGCCACATAGTTGGGCCAAGATGTATGCCAGAGTCTCTTGTTCCAAACCATGGCCTTCAGATGGCCTGGAGAGCTTAGGGCGGTCCTTGCTCTCTGGGTGGACTTCTACTTCTACCCCCTTCACTTTACCATCACATCCCCTCCTCCCCCCTCTTTTCCTTTACTCAGTCCCCCTCCCCCAGTCTCTTTTCTTTTTTCTTCTTTATTCACTTCCTCTCCTTTAAATCAAAAAATTGGTATGTTTCGATTCCAGCTGGTCACACCACAGTACCCTTCCCCTAGGTGAGGATACCCAAATCCTCCATGGATACCAGGGCTAATCCCTAGAGTATTATTAGTGATTAATTGCCTCGTTGAGGAGAAGCCCTAGTCTTATACCTCCTGGGTATCTCGATATCTTTTATACGTATAGAGCTGTCTGTTATAATATCTTGAGTTTACTTATATTTTGTTCAGATACCACTACCTGGTGTACATATGTAAGCTATTTTGTTTGAACAACATATTCTGTGAAGTTATTATTTCATTGTATGTCGCATACCACTAAATAAAAAGTTTAAAAAAAAAAAAAAAACAGAAGTCAATGCAAGTCATTATAAAGTCACCCCAAAGTAGTGGAGGTATCTTTTTCTAAGACGCTGCAACTTGAGTCACACGGATTAGAGCGGTTCCATTGGCGTTAAAGGGGTGCGACTTGTCATGTGACTCTTAAGTCGCATGACAAGTAACGGCAGTGTGAACTGAGCCTGTCAGGAAATAGGAATAATAGGAATAATTCAGGAAATAGGAAAGGATGCTAGATGTTGGGAAAAAGGAAAAAAATTGATCCTTTAGCACTCTGGGTCACATATACTGAAACATCAGCTGCAGCACTAACATGCCAGCTTCTGGACCTGCATTTTGAAGATGACAGATCTTTTTTTATACAATTCTTCCTTTCTTTAATCTCTTATGCTCCATATGGCTTTCAGATTTAAAGTGTTACTAAGCCCACTACAGTAAAATCAGCCTGTATATGCAGCAAAGCACACTTGTTATACTCACTGTGGAACCTAAAGTGTTAATCCTCCGCATTGTGTAAAAAAGGTTGTTTGATTCTGGCTTCTCTAATTCTCCCCTCCTTCCACTGCCCCCTAATAATTTCCTGATAACACAGAGTCTATGGAGTCAGGCTGCACATGCTCGGTTTGGTGTGTATTGCTAGAGAGGTTTTTTTTTTCATGGAAGGATGCATGTGATCAGCACAGGGCCAATCAGCACTGTCAAGACAGAGGGTCAGGGGTCTTGCAGTCTCATAGGACAGTCAGAGAACTTCTGCTACAAGCTTTATCCAGTGCTTGGCTGGACGATGATAGAAATCACAAGACTGCTGTATACTTCTAATGAGAAAAGGGGCCTTGTGGTTTCACAACAGCTGGAGGGCCGCCAGTTTGAGACCTCTGCACTAAAATAATTGCATTTCCATGTTCTGTGTACTGTGGGAGACCAGATATAGTGAATGCAGTGTCTGGGGTTTAGTAACACTGTAGCCTCCCTGGCGGTTTTCCCGAGTGTGGCTCGGGTTTAAAATTCAGGACCATTAGCGGTAACCCCGAGCCACACTTGGGATTACATCGCAGGATCCTGGTGTGGCTTTACTTACCTTGTCCCCGGGATCCTGTGATGTCCCCCGCTTTGTCTGCGGGCTCTGTCCTCCTCCGAAACCTCTCCGGCCAGGCTCCGTTCCCTGCAAGCGTCGCGGAGCCTGGCGGCAAATTCAAAAAATTGTAAAATCATAACACACACAGTACTGTAATCTTACAGATTACAGTACTGTATGAAATTATTTCACATCCCTTTTGTCCCCAGTGCTTTGTCCTATGCCCTGCATGCAGTTTTATGTTATATATACCTGTACTGTTCTTTCTGCCTGGAAACTGGAGATTGTCCATAGTAACCAAAAAGTGTCCCTTTACATCAAAAGTGGCTTTAGACCAGCTAGAAAACAGCAATAGTAAATTAGAACACTTGCAGAATTGAGCGATAGTGAATCGTGGGGAAATTTATTTTATTATTATTATTTATTTTTTTTTTTTTATTTATTATATTATAATTTATGTTTTTGTGTTTCAAACTTTATCATACCCGGGATATCTAGACTCTTGTTTGGACAGATTTAAGTGTGTTATTACTAAGAATTACAGACCTACAATATAAAACGCCAAATTTCCATGCAAAATAATGGTACCCGCTTTCAGCACCTAAAATCCGAAATAATCATACCGCCAGGGAGGTTAAATTGTGAATTTAGGTTTGCTTTTCAAAATTTTTTATAATAACCCCAGTGCTTCTGTCATAACTGAAGGTAAGGTTTCTAAATTTGAGGCTCAGTCTAATCCAGAAAATATTCTTGGGGAACATGTGAAAAACTCACATAAAAAATATTGCAATTCTGTATAATATACTGTATAATGTACAGTGTATAAATAATACACGCAACAAAAATCCAAACATTTTGGGAAAAAAACTTGTAAAAGCTACCAAAGTTTTAAGTTATGTTGAAATTATAAACATCATTATTTGTCTGTGGTTACAAAGGCCATACTGCTAACTTACAAATGCATATCAGATCAAAGCATTGAGTTCCATGACAGTAACCATAAAAAGGCAAAAAGCATGTGTAGTTGCATGTGCACTTGTGCCCCTGTATATACAAACAGTAAATCTGTATGTGTGCGTGTGTGTAAAGAATAAAATCAACCGTTTTAGACATTGTATGGACAGGGAAAGAGCTGTTTAGTCTATATAAAGTTCAGTGCATTTGATGATGCTGGTATAATAATCTAGATGTCTAGCGTATTTTTCATTCTACCTAAATTCCTAATTCTACATACATAACACCAATGTTGTCTCATGAGTTAGATCAGTGAAATAATTTATTTCTGATTCAATGCTATTCAATCTATTTTGTTTCTAATGTTTCCACAGTTCGGAAGAGTTTGAAATGTAAAGTTAAAGTGTTGAAATTAAATGGAATAAAAGAAATGGTAAAACACAGATAAATCTCATTTTAAAAAAAGCCAAAAAGAAAATGAATGTATAAAGGTTAAGTCTTTAACTGATGAAGTCTTTCTAACAATAGACTTTGCTTTGGTACTTTACACCTTTGGTACCTGAATTTATAAGGGTTACATAAAAAAAGTAAAAAAAATAAATAAAATAAAAAAAAAAGTCCTTAAACTGGTGAAGTCTTTCTAGCAATAGACTTTGCTTTGGTACTTTAAATTCACTGGAAATATGGTAAAAATATTTTGAGAAAAATAGGAAAAATACAAATGCTGCTTTGCATATGAATTTAGATAATTGTGTGTATGTTAATTAGGCATGTAATATGATGTCTTTTTTAGGGGTGTTCTTATTTGTGCAGTATCAAAGATTCAGTAGTAAAAGGTTTATAATTGTTGTATGTTGTATATACAGTATAGGGGCTGTAAGTTAGAATATAAAGGGATCTGATATATACATATGACATTTTTTGGTTTATTAAAACAGCTAAGCAGTGAAAAATAAAGTGAAAAGAATGTGTTTACTTTCACTCATTAAACATTTAGAAGTACCTATCTCATCTGCTTTCAGCACTTTCTTAAAAAAATATATATATAAAAAATAATATATATGGAGCATACTGTCAAAACCTATTATATATCACTGCTGATTTTTTATTTATTTTTTCTTAATTTTTCATGTCTATATGGTATGTCTTTTATGAAATAGGATATCCACTCATCTGCTCACCTGCTATTTTTTATATCTTATGAAGAATTCACTTTTTCAAGTCTGAAAATTTTTTTTAGTAAGTAGACAGTTCAAATGCTTCATGTCATGGCCAAGGAGATAAGTAAATATATGGGTCTGCTGTGTAATCACAAACATCTTTCCATTTCAGGAATGAGAAAAATATATAGGAATAGCAAATAAAAGTAAAAGCATGAAAGAAATGAAATATTTGTTTTCAGATTTATTGAGTGTTTCACAGTTACAAAGAACAGTTAGTTACCTGAAGCATCATGAATAATAGCCTATCCACACCAGGACAGTCCCCTGTTTACCACATATTCTTTAATCTCCTTTATGTCGCACATTAAAGTGTATGTTATCCCAATGTTTCATATTTATCATATGACTTTGTTACCATGTACTTATATACTGTATATGTACTTATATGAAAAAAATATCCTGTTCTCTTTGTGTTGATGGTCCTGCCTGTCCCCCGGCTTTCCTATTTTAAAATGACTATGCCACAGCACAGAAGCATATCTTTCCCAGTGTGGTCAGTTTTCTTTCTGTGCATTTAACTTGGGAGCACAGCCTGCCTGTAATCCAATGGTCAGACTTCTGCCACTGGGACAGAAGTCATGCAATAACTTATAAAAAGAAAAAAAGGTATTTATTACTTTTTTTATGGATACACAAACGTTTTGCATTTCATCTCTATTTCAAACCGAATGGGTTGTTTTACAAAGTAAGGATTCACATATACTTTAATGTGTGTTGATTTAAGGAACTCCATTCATGTGAATAGGCTGAAAATACACCACCACTGGACACTGGAAAATGGTCCGGCACAAGTTTGTTAATTGCAGCGCTCTACAATGCATGGTAATGCATTACTGCACTTTGTAGTGTGATGCAATGCAGCTGTGTTTGCAAAGTGTGTTTGGGTGCCATTTCCAATGGCACCACAACACAACAGCCACTTCCAAAAGAATGCAGCTTTGTCCACAAAAGGCTTAGACATGACATTTTACTGCCAGGATGTACACCATCCCAGTACCTGTATCCTATGAGCCCTGTTCTTTTATGCATTCATTGAAATCCTTCAGTAACTTTTAAAATATTGCATATGCAATAATAGCTTGTAATATTTTAGTTCTCTTGGTTTGTGTATTAATGTATGTGATCTCCTGAGAGGCATAATTAAAAGAGAAGTGTGTTTTTTTTTTTTTTGCTGTTTTATACTTACTTACCTAGGTGGATGCATCGGACGATGCTGCATCAGTCCCCCGGCGCCTCTGCACTGAAAACCAAGCCATGGAACATCGCCAATGGCCCGGTTCTCACAGCTCCCTGAGCAGAGAGCTACCGACTGTCAATCAGCATCTCTCCTGCTCTGAGCCCACCCCCCCCCCCCCGGACTCACTAGAGCACTGAGCTGTGGAGGGGCGGGGAGCGGCTGTCTCAGGCTCTCATCGGCTCACTGAGAGGCTGAGACGGGCATTAATCCAGGCACCTGGTGGATCCAGACTTTATTGTCATGATGACACGGTGCCTGGACTGATTCCTGTGACATCAGCAGAGAGCGGACTTCCGCTGAAAACGGGTCACAGGAGTGCAAAACGAATTGCACTCCTGTGATCCCTAGGAGAAGCCCAGCCAAACAAGCTTAGGCTGGACTTCACCTTTAAATACCCATTTTGGGTTGTTACACTATTAACACCACCACTACAGTATTTGTATTATAGTATATCAATTTTTTTTTTTTTAACGTTCCACTATATTCACAGCAGTCTATAACCTTTAAATAGAACTGTGGCCAGGCTATGGACAATATCCTTGTCAAGTAGTATATTAGTATTTTAACAAGCCCTTATTGAACTCTGTATCTTCAAGCACCGTGTTTACAACAGAAAGTACTTTCAATTTCATTAAAGCCGCTCAGCTGCCCCAACAGTAAATTGGAAGCCTTTTTAGCCTTCCCTTCTTTAACGTAAACATCAGAACAGATGCACAGGAAGGGAGGGAAGACAGAGTGCTGGTATCCAAATTGAATGACCATGGCACTTCTCTTGTAAACTTTAAAGCAGAACTCCTGGGTTAACTGCTCATTTTGTCCAGGGGGGCGCACAGAAAGACTATACTCACCCAATCCTTCGATCCTCCAGAAAACAGCATTCCCCCATGTCCAGTGGTGGACTGTTCCTGCCATCCTCACATCCAGAGCCAGGCTATGGGTGTGATGATGTCAGAAACAATCCACCGCACAAGACTGCTAGCGTGCGAGGGGGGCAGGAGCGGCAGGGTCTTACTCTAGGAGGATCGTTGAATTAGGTAAGTATATCTACGCTCTCCTCACTCCTAGACCAAAATGAACAGTTAACACATGCATTGCGGGCACAGCCCCACTGCATGGGAAAATAACAATTTTCATGGTATTCTTCTTTAAGGATCACTTACCTTATTTCATAGTGTCTGCAGCTACAATGACTAGTGAGCGTTTTTTTTTTTAAAAGCTTATTTATTGCTTATTATGAATATGTAAATATGTGCATAACCTTGGTCACAGTTCTACTTTAAAGTCAGCCACGCGAGTAATTGATTATACAATCTCCATACTATCTCTTTTAGATTTACCAATGGCTATTTATTGCTGAGGCTTTCAGCACATATATAAGATCCAATCAGATAAGCCCTTTCAATACATAGTTGTTGGTAAATCTACAGGCAAATCAGTGCGAATAAATATGCAAGGAGATGTATTTTGCCTTTCTTTATATTTACATTATTAGAAGCACGTCTTCTCCTTTAGGATGTTAAACATAGAGTTCTACTTTTATGTCATTTTTATAAATTAGCAAGAACAGAAAACTGTCTGTCGCTTTTTCATGACCACAACTTACGATGCAGGAGCACTTAAGACATTTGTTCCCTTCTGGCTGAAATTCATCCCCCTCTTTATAGTGTCGGCCTTCATATACACAACCTGAAACAGACAGAGGAAGTGGTTAGGAAAGCGAATGCCTCTACAGAACACAAAAACCATAGTCTACATCTTTTCATCATTGTTTCATGTTATCTGTACTTCCTGAGGAGTGTCACATATTAAAAATCTACATAGAGACTAGCCAGCTTGTCATCTCTATTTGCAGTTCATATAAAGAAATATTTAAGAGGGAATGTATAGACTTTTATGATTTTTTTTTTTAAATAGACATGTAAGGCTTCGTTCACATGGATGTACTAACATGTAAGGTCATATTTGCCCACACGGGATGCAGAGGTGTTCCATGCATCTGCGTGCCGGCAGTCCCATTCATGTCAACTGGGGTGCAGCAGCTGCATGGACACATCCACTGCTCCCAATTTGACATCCGTAAGGGTGTGGGTGTGTGCGGGTCCCTGAGCACAGACAGCGTGAGTTCGGGGACATGCACCCACAAACAACGAGAGGGGTATTAAATTAGAAGAAGCAGCTGTGTCTGTGAAGCCGCTGTGTCCCAACTGACATGAAAGGGACTGCCAACATACAGATGCCTGGAAGAACTGTGCATTCCGTGCAGGAAAACACAGCCCTCGGAGAGATGTACTCTTCAATATACCCATGTGAACAAATCCTAAGTACGATCAACTTGATGTAGAAAATTTAATTAGTAACAAAACTGAAAATGAGCAGACTCACCCTTGGGCAGGGGAATCAGTGAGAGAAAAAACTTATGCATCCACCATTCCACCTCATAGGAGGGTGGGTCTACATACCAAAAGACTACTTAAAATAGCAAGAAAAGGTGGGTGTAGGACGCAGAGAAAGTTGGTAGTAGGTGACCCCAGACGATAATACAGTATCAAAAACTGCTGGGGAATTTCTCCCAAAGAGGTTGATTTACTAAATGCAAACAGACTGTGCACTCTGCAAGTGAAGTTGCTCCAGAGCTTAGTAAATGAGGTAAAGGTTCACTTTGCACAGAGTTTCCAATCACATGCAAGGAAAATAAAAAAACAGCATTTTTGTTTGCAGATGATTGGATGATGAAAGTCAGCAAAGCTTCAGATCAGTGCACAGTCTTTTTGCCTTTAGTAAATCAACCCCAAAGTGTATGCAGGCATTTGTAGGAGCAGTGTTAATACAAAGGACACTGGGAGTCTGTGACAGTAGCAGTAATCAGCTGGGGAATGGTTATCAGGGATCTCAGAAAAAAAACGTACAGTTCATCGATTAACCATCCACATTGGGGGATCACTATAACCTGTGAGCTATTATTGGGTCCTAATGTGTGCTGATTGTATTACAACAACGTTGTTATAGTGGTGATAGGTGGAGGCATAAAATGTTTTTTGTAAAGTTGCTATTTTGTATTGAGTCCAATAAAATTTGATATTTTTTGATACTGCATTATTGTCACCTTATACCAACTTTCTCTGGGTCCTACACCCACCTTTTCTTGTTATTTTTAAATACATTTTTTAGTGTTTGTTAGTTTCTTCTGGCCATACAGTGAATTTCAGCCAATTCCTGATGATGCCCATTCCTACCCAACATTTTTTGATTGAAAAATTAAACAAGCTGGGAAGAAAATTGTTGGCTAAACAAGTGCTGCATCCAATTCTGCCGCTGGTAATGTGTCAGAATACAATAGCTCAGAAGGGGGATTCATCCGTTCATACTTTATTGCGTGGATGGAGAAACCTGGTAGATTTTTTTTTTTTCGTTCAGACTACAGCCTGACACAAAAACTCTACTAGTGTATGACTGATCTTACAACCCTTAACTCCATGTATAAGGCTACTTTCACATTGGGGCGGGGTGCTGGGCGATAGCGGTAAACTGTTGTTATAGCAGCGGTTTTCGGTCACTAGCAGGACACTTTTGACCCCATCTAGAGGCCGTAGAAAGGGTTAAAAACTCCCGAAAAGCACCGCTGCCGAAGCGCTTTGCAGGCGCTTCGGCAGCGGTGCCCATTGATTTCAATGTGTGAAAGTAGCCTAATTGTAATTATAAAAAGTATGTAGATGGGACAGCTATTCTTTCTCTTTTACATATGCAAGCTCTACTTCCAGCTTAGCAGTATAATGAATGTGCTTTAATGCCTTTTTTTTATTGCAGGTCTAAACCTGGCCAAAGATGATTTGTTTTTTATTTTTTGAGCAACCAGCTGGCTGTTTAAAAAAAGAAAGGGACAGATTCCCCTATCCACACATTCAAGGTACATGAATGAATCTTCCATAATGCACTATTGTATTCTGACAGTGGGACTCCTCCGTTACTAGAATATATTGATCGGCGCTGTAGCCAATTGGCTGCAAGTGCTGATCAAACACACATTTTTCAACAGTACTGCTCGAGAGGATCACTAGGTCCTCCTCTTGATATTTGGCAGGTCACTGTTGAACCAACTGAATTTCATACAATTTTCATTTATGGCTAGCTTAAGAGTTGCCTGTCTCATTTGTTCACTCCATTAACTGTAAAAAAAAAAAAAAAAAATATCCCTCCCTGTGTGGCTAATATCTCAGCAGCTAAGAGGAACAGTGATTCAAATGAGTTTCAAAGAGATCCCTCTAGTGCAGGGGTCTCAAACTGGTGGCCCTCCAGCTGTTGTGAAACTACAAGTCCAATGAGGCATTGTAAGGCTGACAGTTACGAGCATAACTCCCACAGGCAGAGGCCTGATGGGATTTGTAGTTTTGCAACACTGGAGAGCCACCAGTTTGAGACCCCTGCTCTAGTGTCTGCTCCAGAACCATAGCATTGAATTGAATTACAAAATATAGACGACCAAAGGTATAAAATGTATAAATCACATAAAACAACTTTAAAGTGGTTGTAAACCCTTCCATATACCAAGTGAAGTGACTGGCATCAAATGATGCACAGAAATGAAACAAATCCTGCTACATAAGTTGCACCTGTGTATCTGCAGCCCTCTCTCCTTTACAGCCATTCAAAGTACATACTTTATACAGCTTGTCTGAGCTAGGATGCATTAAGGAGAAACAACACGAGCCTTTACAATCCCTTTAAGGTAAATACTTTGTTGACACCTGGCCTTTACACCCACCTATATGGCCAAAAATATGTGGACACCCCTTCAAATTACTGGGTTCAAGTGTTTCCAGTAAAGGGTACTGTTTTTTCTAGAGCATACAAGAATGTTTTAAGCAATTGTGCACTTTACTTAAATTTGCTAAAGTTTGCTAAAGTTTCAGCAAGATTGTACCCCTTTTCACAAACCCAGCTTCATAAAGATATGTTTGATGAGTTTGGTGTGGAGGAACTCAGGTGACGGGCACAGAGCCCTTACCTCAGTGCAGAGGAAGTCCTATTAAAGTTCCAACTCTTGATCTGTGTACTTGTCCCACCTTAGTGACACGGAATGTATTGAAGCCAGTTGATAAGAATGACAGACAATGACCTAACACTTTGTGTATGACAACAATGGCAGTCTACATATTTTTTTCAATTCATGTTTCCTTTAAAGTCAGCCTGTAATAAACCTGGATGATCCAAGCTCAGCATAGGGTGAGAGTTTGACTCCACACCTTCCATTAATCAAGTCTCTCTATCTCTCTATTGATCATCAAAGCTGTCCATCACTAGGTCAACTAAAAGGGTGGCTTGAGAAGCAAGAGGGTGCAGGTTCAAATGTGAATTTTAATGGAAGTTGAGCATCCCATATACATTTAGCTGTCTAACTCTGGATCTACTGACCATTTTGACATGCAGTTTTCATTCAAGGTAACCTCTGCTGCTGCATTTTTTCATCAAATGCTCTTTGGAGTTGCCCAGATTTTTCACATCATGATAATGGGAATGATTTACTGAAACTAGAGAGTGCAAAATCTGGTACAGCCCTGCATAGAAACCAATCAGCTTCCAGGTTTTATTGTCAAAGCTTAATTGAACAAGAAGAAGTTAGAAGCTGATTGGCTACCATGCACAGCTGCACCAGATTTTGCACTCTCCAGTTTTACTAAATCAACCCTGTAGCTTTCTCGAGCAGATACCATATAGACCTGTGTTAGCCTCGATAATACATGAAGGTAATGCAACATAATGTAGCACTGAGAGGAATGAAGGTCAAAATAAAAAGGATTGAGGCTGCATTCAAACCTGAGCATTTTCAGCTCATAAAAGGCGCGTAAGATGCCCGAAAATATGCCTGAAAAACGCCCAACAAGCAAAATCTCATGCACTTCAATGGCACCTGTTCACATCTGAGGGTTTTGTCACCTGAAGCAAAATGCCTGAAAAACGCCCTAAGCTCAAAAAAGAACATGAGCTTCTTTAGGGCAGATTAAAGGCGTTTTTCTGCATTTTACATTGGTGACCTGAACAAAATTGCAGCAAAAACGCAGCAAAATCATGGTAAAAATGCAGTAAAAATCATCAAAATCGCAGTAAAAACACGCGGCTTTGAAACGCTCAGGTGTGAATGCAGCGTGAAGGAGAGGGAAGGAGGAAAAGAGTCAGTATTATTAAACAATATGTAAATAAAGAAATAATTGCCTGGACATGTAGGACAGCATAATCCCGGTTGCCTTATAGAGTTCTTACAGTGAACTAGACACTGAACATCAGATTCTGTAATAACTCCTTCCTGTAATTGAAAAAAAAGGGTTACTAGTGTGGAGTGTTCTCATTGGATATTGTTAACACTGCTCTTAGGGGCGTCTGGCATTTTTTTTCCCTAAAAGGCCCCTGCATGTTCATGCACACATAGGTGTTTAGAGGCGTTTAGAGGCAGGGACATTTAAAGGCAGAAAAAAAAACCCTGCCAGCGCATCTAGGAGCAGTTGCGTTTTTGCAAAAATAAATACTTGACGTGCCTAAACACATCTAAGTACACTTTAACAGTATTTACTGACAACCCATATGTGCATGGCCATTAGGGATATGAGCTCAAGGTGGACCTAACTAATACTTAGGGATGTAAAATCTTCCTGGTCCTGTTGTTTTCCCAGATGGAGGATCAATTGATATATATTCAAGGGCAAGAAAGAGGATTTCCTTTTCCTATTGGCTCTGCAGAGCCATAGGCCCAGAATGGAGTCACTGATGATATGTGAATTGGTGGGAGGACAGAAGTCTTGTAGCAGTCAACACCCAGATGGACTGAGAAACCAGACTATGAGCTAGCATATGCAGTTATAAACAATGCTGGAAGAGATAATCACTACTCAGCTGGATAAGGTGCTAAATATTATTGCCTTCAGTACTGTATAATTTGTATTTATTGAATTTAATAAATGTTGTACTTTTTATTAATTAATCCCTATTATGACCTTTTTGATGACATTGTAACCGTTATGCTTCCCAGGTGATCTTTACCAGGGTTCCCTTTTTTTTTACATCAGCCAACAGAAGGCTTTTGGAGGATTTTTGTTCTTGTGACAACTCTAAATTTAATTTAATTTTGGATACAGTAAGGAAGGGCTATAACCCCTGTCAGTTTTATTTTTGCCACCTGAGTTCCATTAGAGAGATTTCCCTTTACTTCCTGTCCCATAGCCAAAACAAAAAGAGAGAGAGGGAATCCCTCCAAAATGAGGGAATTCCTTGTTGTCACCAGGGTAGCCAGAACTAGTGTCCCCATTGGAAGATCTCCCCTCTATTCCTGTTCTGGGAACAGCACAAAATTTGTGATTTTCTTTTACTTTCACTTTCAATGATAATGGTAAATAGGACAATTAGAGAGGATGAATCCCCCTAACAAGGGGCACAGATCACAATAAAAGCCTAACAGGGGTTATAATCCCTCTACACTCAAAAAAAAAAAAGCTTTGCCTTTATTTATACTCTAAGGGATTCCCCTTAAAAGATGTGTTCACCTTTTGGAACATGTTACACGTTCCATCCACATTCAGGGTCCTGCTGCTAGTTTTCCCAATTCCGCCCTACCCTGTGACAGTGGGTGGGGGATCTTCTCCCTGCACCTGCTGTCACAATTCAAAAACAATGTGACAGTTTGGGGCTCTGCCCACATGACCATGTCATTCATTCACAGTTCCCTACTAATTAATAGATTACAACTACTGTCAGCCTGTATTGGAGGTATGGGCTGAAATGCTGCAGGGCTTGTCTGCAGAAGCCAGGCATTGCACCAATTATCTACTAATCACGGGTGCAATGTTTTCCAGGCTTCTTCAGGAAACAATAAATGCATATATATTTTATTTTATTTTTGCAAAAAATTCTGCATGTATATTATTTTGTAAAAGAAATGAACTTAGCCTTTAAGCTGGCTTTGCACAGAGAAAATTTTATCAGCTCCATTGGAAAATTTGCTCAGTGGGTGGCCTTGTTTGCCACCTCCAACCTGGCATCTTTCGATTCACTACTTGACATTAATAATAATATCTACACATTCCTCAAAGCCCACAGTAATTGCAAAGAGTTTGCCAATGCAGGTAGAGAAAATCTATATCTAAATTAGCCTTGCAAGTGTGTTTGTATTTGTAGTTTATGCGCTTGGCTTGGTCTGAGAAAATAACAAGGATCTGATTTCCACAAGTTAAGGGAAGGAAAAGTGAAAGTATTCCCACAGCATACTGTTAGATACAATGTCTTAGTTTTTGTTTTCTAATCTGAAAAAATCTATACACAGAGATCTGACTGATTGCTGTTGGGAAAAACGTTACTCTGTTCTCTACAAAACAAAAAATATTACAAATCTTCCTAATATTACTGTTGAAAGCAACTCTGTAGCTTTTGAAATACTAAAATCAAACACCCCCGATTCGGTTCGCACCAGAACATCTCAAATAGGCAAAAAGTTCTAGGGAACATGGCTCTACTAAAGTCTATGGGACACGAACATGAAAAATCAAAAGTCCTCATTTTAAAGGCTTGTATGCAAGTTATTGCCATAAAAAGTGTATGGGGACCTGGGTACTGCCCTAGGGGACATGTATCAATGCAAGTTTTTAAAACGATAAGTCTTTAAAGTAGCAGTGATTTTAATGATGCTTAAAGTGAAACAATAAAAATGAAATATTCCTTTAAATATCGTGCATTGGGGTCCACTTAGTCTGCTGTAAAGTGGCGCATCTGTACAATGTATCATGCCACAGCAATAATTACATTTCTAAAGGAAAAATATCATTTAAACTTGTTCACGGCTGTAATGTATTGCCGGAAATACAGATTTAAAAAATTGAAAAATAAACGACGTGGAGTTCCCCCCAGTCCATACCAGGTCCTTCGGATCTGGAATGGATTTTAAGGGAAACCCCATGCAAAAAAAACAAAAAAACGGCGTGGAGTCCCCCACGGAATCAATACCAGACCCTTAGCCGAGCATGCAGCCTGGCAGGTCAAGAAAGGGGGGGCGAGCAAGCGCCCCCCCCTCCTGAACCATACCAGGCCACATGCCCTCAACATGGGGGGATGGGTGCTTTTGGGGCAGGGGGGCTCTGCACCCCCACCCACCCCAAAGCACCTTATCCCCATGTTGATGCCTCCTTTAACATTGGGGTTCCCAGATCCTGGCCCCTCCCTATGTGAGTGGGTACCCCTACCTATTCACCAAAAAAGTGTCAAAAAGTAAAAACCACAAGAGACAGTTTTTGACAAACTTTTTTTTTTTAAAAAGTGTCCCGCGATGTAAATCCACTGTCAATCACGCCACCCGACGGACCCGAAAAATAGCAAAAATGAAAAACGCTCCGCCTTCATGGGAGGCCTCCCACTGATTGCTCTCTCTTCGCTTTGACAGCTCTTATATAAGCAAGGGCGGGGCACCCGGTGATATAACTTGGTGACCCTGCCCCTTCTGATGTCATGTGATGTCACATGATGTCAGAAAGGGCGAGGTCATCCGGTTACATCACCAGGTGGCCCCGCCCTTGCTTATATAAGAGCTGTCAAAGTGAAGAGAGAGCAGTCGATGGGAGGCCTCCCATGGAGGTGGAGCGTTTTCCATTTTTGCTACTTTTTGGGTCCATCAGGTGGCATGATTGATGGGGGATTTACATTGCGGAACACTTTTATTTTATTGTTAATTTTTTAATAAAGGCTTTGTCAAAAACTGTCTCTTGTGGTTTTTACTTTTTGACACTTTTTTGGTGCCGCACCTGCAGACTTTGACAACTACAGCCCAGGGTTATCGAGAAGAGGCCCTTGTTCCCATCAACATGCATTTCATTTTTATGCAAAAATATTAGTTGTTAAAGAGGTTGTAAACCTACAAAAAAAAAACAAGACAAAGGGCAAGACAAAGGGAATAAGCATACTAGCTCATTATGAAATACCCACCTTAGAGCAAAGCCCCCGCAGCGGTCACGGCACACTGCTCTTACAGGTGACATGTCTCCCGAAGTTATTTCCGGGTATCGCGGGAGCCGCCGATAACGGCACATCAGCTGAAGCAACGGCATGAACGAGCCGCTGCTTCAGTGCGCATGTGCCGATGACGTCAGCCCATGCTGATACAGGGGATATCTCCTAAACCGTGCAGGTTTAGGAGATATCCACGGTAGCTACAGGTAAGCCTTATTATAGGCTTACCTGTAGTGAAAAGTGGTTTATATGGGTTTACAACCACTTTAATGTTCCTTTCGAGATTACTAGCCAAGAACACGGCTGTTTCCTGTTTCCTATTGTCACAGGCTCAGCCTTTATTTTATACACGTTCTATAATCTTTACATGTTGATTCACGAATATTATTGAAACCTTTTTTACTTAACTTATTATCAAATTTAGAAATTGCACATTATTCCACTTTATAAAATAATGAAAACATTTTAAAATCAATAAATTTGTATTTTACCTGACACTGCCGCATGATGCAGGGCTGAGAAGAGTCTTGCCATTTCACTGAACTGTTGTAAAGGCTACCATGGAAATTACAGCCTTCAGGAGGGGAGAGAGAAAAAAATGAAACATGGAAGATATGGATTTCTTCTGCATCTTAATGTCAGTCTTATAGCTTATTGCATTCTATTTCTACACTATGGCCTAACATTTGCAGGCACGTAACCATCACAAATAATGAACATCTAATTCCAAGCCCACACCCATGGTGTTGCCCCTCTTTCCTGTGATAAAAGTCTCCACCTCTCTAGGAAGATTTTCCACAAGATTTTGGAGTACGTAGGAATTTCTACCTATTAAAGGGGAAAGGTGTATTTGTGAGGTTAGATAAGAAGATCTAGATTGGAATCAGTGTTTAAATTGTGAATATCAGGAGGCAGAGGTTTGGAGTGGTGCCCTCTATCTGTGTATGTTTTTACTGTTCAGACCTCTGCGATTATTATTTTTTTTACAATGTTTAAAACATAGGGAGCCTCAGAGAAATACTGTTGAAGAAAGTGGAAAAGTAGTACTGGATCAACTTTTTTATTTTTATTGCTATCTTAAAGAGGAAGTAAACCCTAGTGGGTTTTACTTCCTCTTTATTTCCCTGCATAGGTAAAGCATAATGGGCTAGTCACTTACCTGACACCGAAGCCCGCGCTGTCGCCATTGTCCCCACGAACAGGGAGCTTCCATCTTCACCCCTCTTCCTTCCGGGGCCGCAAACTCCGGCTCTGTGACTGGCCGGAGTCGCTTGACGTCACTCCCGTGCATGCACGCAGGAGCAGCCAGTCACGGCCTGACCCCTATTAGAATCGGCACGATGTGCCCTTTCTAAAGCGTGTATGCGCCGATGACATCGGTGCATGCGCCGTAGTCATCGCCACTTGTCATTTTAGTAAATATCTCCTAAACCGTGGACTTTTAGGAGATATTTCAAGCACCTACAGGTAAGCCTTAATATAGGCTTACCTGTAGGTAAAAGTAGTTGTACAGGGTATACAACCACTTTAAAGTGTTGACCTTGATGTAAATAATCTGATTCTTGAGCATGCAGCTTCTACACCTCAGAGGGTCTCCACTGTTTCCTTGGTCTGTAGTATAATGTAACAAAAATGGAAACTGAAGCACCATACCACTGCCAAGAGGTTCACATACAACTTTATTCCAATAAAAGTCAGAGGGGCTATCCAAAAAGTATCCAATGTGTTTCAGGGGTCAAAAATCTCCCTCTTCATCAGGGTTTGATTGGAAACAATGTGGTTTGAATAGAAGTTAACTGGACCTTTAGGCCTTATGCACACAGGACGTTTTTATAGCTAATCCTAGTTGCATCAGGCGTTAAAAACGCATCTCCATGTTTTTCTATGTGTCCATGCACACATAGGCTTTTAGGAGTTGTAAGTGGCATAGGCGTTTTCAAGCTGCAAAAAAATACCCAGGGCCAGTGCGTTCTGAAGCAACAACATTACAGGGGTAAAAATTGTTTGGTGCTGCTAACTGCGTGTTTACGATGTATACAGTATTAAGCTGCGTCAAGCGTTTTTAAGCTGTAGTAATTGGATTTGGGAGTGAAAAATAGAGGAGGGCAGAGAAATGCTGCTTAACACTAATGCTGCGAAATGCAGCTAAACGTGCATTAACGTCTATGCAAAACGCTTCTAAAAGCGCATTTTTTACAGCCACTTTTTCCTGCCGCTGGTACTGGTTTTGCAGCTCATTTTTTAAAATGCCCAATGTAAATGAGGCCTACATATTATTTCTTCCAATGTGATTACAAGCACCGGCCTTGTCAGCAGCTGGTTTGGCAGTAACACTAACTCAAAGCAGCTGCTGACAAGGCCTGTGCTTGTAATCACACTGGAAGAAATATCATTAAAGGTCCAATTTATTTCAAATCTATTCACATTGTTTCCAATCAAGTCCTGATAAAGATGGCATTTTTGGACCCCCGAGTTGCTTTGGATACTTTCTAGATTGTCCATCTGACTTTTATTGGAATACAGTTGTGTAGGGACCTCTTAGCTTGGTGTGGCGCTTCCGTTTCAGAGAAATACTGAGGAAGCATAAAAATTCAAAGTTTTCCATATGCTCATGACTGTAGCATACCTTCTAACATTCTGAGATGACAAAGAGGTACACCGTTTAGCACAAAGTATGTAGGCAAATAAAGCACATCCCTACCATGTCCCCAGTTACGCAGATCACAAAGATTTGAGGTGCAAAAAATGGTTAGTTAAATCCACAATTGCTTTTTTCCAACAATATTTTTTTAATAAAATGGCTTATCAAAATAAGGAAATGGAATAATTAGGAAGCTGGATTAAAGGTTTAGTGTGGTATAACACTGTTAGTAGTTATCATCAAAAATTGAAGGTAATAATTATCTCCTTCTGCAGGCCAACATTCCTCTATTGTATGAAAAACACTGTTTTCCCCTAGATATGGGACTTTAAAGGCATAGGCGTGTAACAAAGTAGTATAAAATGCAAGTTTAATGGTATCAAAAAGTACATATAGTAAGACAAAGGTATATTAAAAAAAAAAAAAAAAAAAAAAAACAAGCGCGTTGGAACTGTGAATGCCATATCTTTATTCCAAATATATTTTGCCTTATGCTGTGATATACATGGTTCATTTTACTACCCCTTTGTGTGTTAGCTTAGCACTTTTAGCTTAAATTGCTTTTTTTTTATATACCTTTGTCTTACTATATGTACTTTTTTATACCATTAAATTTGAATTGTATACTACTGTGTTACACGCCTGTGCCCAAAGTTCCATATCTAGGGGAAAACAGTGTTTTTCATACTGTTAGTAGTTAAATATTACATTTTATTATAGCAATCTATACATCAGGCCAAAATTGAGGAGGATAGAGGGACAGATGGATTTGGTCAAGAAGAGAAACTTTCCCTCTACGTCAGGGATAGTTGAGAGCTACGCTGTAGAAGGGATGGGAAACCCATAAAGAGCTTTTGGTTTTCTACGACTAGAATGTTATTCGGTAAAGTATCAAATGGTAATCCACTCAGTGAAAGTCCATCAAGAAAAGGCAGGTGAGTATAAACCAGACGATAGTGGAAGAAAATATTAGCAGCGATCCCAAGTCTCCATCACCACACCACTTGTGCCACAGCCCTGTAGGTAATCCACTTACCAGACCCTGCTGATTAACACGCTTATCAATCAAAGGGATAATCGCTGTTCACTGGACACTTTTCATCTGTATTTTGCTCATTGCAAGAATGTTTGCATAATATAAGGGCATGTAACATCAATACTATGTCAGTCGTGCATTCCCCTCTAACCTCTCACCGCTCCCGCGGTGTTCCCGGGAAGGACAGACGAGGATAAGCCGACTCTGTAGATAGCTGCGTAGCAACGCCCTGACGCAGACGTGTTTCTGTCATCACTTTCATCAGAGGGCGTCCCTCTGACGAAAGTGATGACAGAAACGCGTTCGCGTCTGGGCGTTGCTAGAGCTGCTAATGTTTTAGAAATTTTTCATTGACATATATTTGATGCATCTCATTTTAGTATAGCAGCTGCTGACTATTGTTTTATCAATATTTTCTCTGTGTGCTGAGGGAGGGATACTGAACATAGTTTTTAATCTCATTCTTTCAATGTTATTCAGTGCTACAAGTTTAGATACAAACAATACCAAATATGTTCTCCTCCAAACAAAGTGATCCAATCCCAGCAAGGCCCCACAAAAAACTCCTCTGTGCTTTCCATTTACTGCTTTACAGAAAATAAAGACTGGTATTATACACTTGCTTGCCCCAGACCTTGGCTTTTATTTAATGTCATCAAAGGCTGATAATTTGCTACTTACTATTGGAATTATAGGCTGTATATATACAGGGTGATAAACTTAAATTTTGACCTCATTGTTGAGATATGTTTGCTATGTCGAGAAAAGCTACTGTGCTGTTTTATGTGTAGAGAAAATGTTTATAATAGAGATAAACAGAATACTATAACTAAATATACAGTAGGTCTAAAAGATCTTTTTTAGGAGGGGGTCTGAAAATGTTTTTATGGAAATGCAACCTCAGCCATGGTTATTATTTACTACTCCATAAGGTCACAGCACTACAGGAAACTAATGGAAAATGTTATCCATTAAACCAGTACAATGTAAAACATCTGAGCCATAATACTTATGTCGGAATCATTGCGTTTCATGTTTCTTCCCTGGTTTTGCAAACCACAGCCTATATATAGTAAGCCTTACCACTGCCATTTTTTTTATTGAAAAGTGCTTTGAAATACAAATATGATTTTTAAAAGACTGTCTGCATGTATGAAAATAGGTTTAACATTCCACTTTTTAACAAATTAACTTTTAAGAATCCACAAATCCCAGTCTGCATCAGGAATATTTATTTTGTTTGCTCCTTTCAAATATTTATTGATTTTCCATTTAGACTTAGATCCCCAAATTGTGTGGCCATTAAGCTGTACTTAGCGCTAATACACCATAAATAGGTAAACTGATACAAAAATAAATGAACTGTGGACTGATAAAGGGGAACTCCAGAAAAAAACTAGTTGACTGGGAAGAACCTAGTCTAACTGCTCTTTTTTTGCTGTTTAACCACTTGAAAATTACAGTTCAGGAAGTACTTTTTGGAATTGCTATACTATGCTTTCACTTGCCTGTGTTACAACGTGTAGATGCTTGGCCCAAAGAGTTACACAAGTGAAACATATTGGTGGCACAGAACCCATAACTGCTTTGAAAATTGGCTTTTTAGGGGTTGGGTTGGCATGATGAGCATTTGCAATTCCAGATCTGGTAGAGAGACCAATGAACTTGAGTTCTGTTAAAGTCAACTGTTGTAGCAATAATGAGGAGGTCCCAAGAACTGAGTTGGTGAAGAAAGTTTTAGTGCACATTCCTGTGGAAACTCATTGTATTATCTCTAGGAGTCTAATTAATTCTTCAATCAGTCAATTCTTATCTTGGAATACAGAAAAATAACCTTCTATGTTGTGGAAACAAGGAGAGGGTGAGATATTCCATCACATTTAAAGTGATACAAAAGTCTTGTTTTTTTTTTGTTAAAAATAACTAACATGTTATACTTTCCTGCGTTTGCACAGAGCAGCCCTGATCCTCCTCTTCTCGGGACTCTCTTTGGCTCTCCTGGCCCCTCTCTCTTGTTGAGTGCCCACACAGCAAACAGAATGTTATGGGGGCACCCGAGCCAAGCCACTGCTCTGTGTGTCCATTCAGACATGGAGCCATGGCCCCTCTCTCTCCTCATTGGCTCACAGACTTTGATTGACAATGGCGGGAGCAAGTGACCCAGACAGCCTAGTCTCTCGTGCAACATCGCTGGATCCAGTAGGGGCTCAGGTAAGTATTACAGGGGCTGAGGGGGGCTGCTACACATAGAAGGCTTTTTATCTTAATGCATAGAATGCATTAAGATAAAAATCATTCTGTCTTTACAACCACTTTGCACCCAAAGGTGCCCACACATGTCTGCAGAAGCTTTCTGTATCTCCTACTTTTACTGAAAGCAATGCTGTTCTGACAGGTACGTCCTAATGTTTCTAATGTTTCTAAAGCTTCCTTTCACCTTCCTACATCCTGCATATTCTTATTTGGTAGTGAGGCAGCCCATCAAAGAAATAGACCAATAGGCCTGTGAGGGAGAGGCAAGCTCTGACACTACCCAGAAGGTACTGGGTGTCCGCACTTCATACCTGTCAGCATCCTGCAGCAAGGATTTTTACTTTTCCCAGAGTTGGGCTTTATGTGTTAGAGTCTCTAAAATATTACTTTTTGATGTATTGACCCTTTAAGCAAGTCTGTTTATTTTGCTAACATTGCAAGCTGGCTACAGTAAAAAAAAAAAAAAAAAAAAAAAACCTCTTGGATGCGGCAAGAGCCCCAAAGCTCAGAGAGACCTAAAATACAAATTCTAACAATTCCCTGCAGTTAAATTCCTACTGCCCTACTACATAGTAAAACCAGACATCATAGTGATGAGCCAATGGGAAGGCATGGGAGGCAAAAGTGGTGGGCCAGCTGGTGTTATTACAGGGAAGTGCTAAAATTTTCTTTGTAAGACCCCCCGGAAATTTAGCTTTTTCAGGGTGCTTTGAATTTATATTACTAATTGTTATCCCTAGTTTGGAAAATTATCAGAAAGGAGAGGTGTGCTTAAAATGATATCAGTAAGTAGCACTGAACGTTAGAAAACTAGGTTTTTCACAAATTTGAAAATTGGATAAACAGAAAATTGAGCACGTACGCAAGTACAGTCTTTATTCTCCACTGCAGGTGGTGCTCAACCGCAGCTGCAATGCAGGTCTGGGAGGAAGTTGAGAGAAACTTGGTTCCCCTATGATTTCCTCAGTCACAGGGAGGCAACTATCTGTTGGCCAAGTGACTCTGGCAGCCATCTTGGGTAAGATAGAGTCTATTTACGACCCTGGCTCCCGGGCTTGCCGTGCTTTTTGTGAATGGATAGCGTAGGGAAAGGAATCTCATCTGTCAGGGACAGTACTAGAGGTAGGAAAATATTGCAGCGGAGTAAGGACAGTGCAGGGACTACGACTTGCAGGAAGCCTTCTCTTTTGGCTGTGGACCGGCCAAGCTGCATTCTGCTCCTCCATTGCAAATGCTGTCGGCATCGTCCATTCTGCATCTTGTGGTTCTACCATTGTCTCAGTTGTAAGTGGCTCCAGCAGGGTGTGTACCCCGCTGGGCCTGTTGCTCTTGCCGAGCTGTTCTACAATAGACTGTTACTCGGAATCTGTGTGTTTTCTGCCCTAACCCACAAGCACTTAAAAGAAAAATCAGGCAGCACAACAGCCTTACAAAATACTGGAAACAGGACAGCAGAGAAAAATACAAACCAAAATTCTAACCAAATTATTTAATTAAAGGTTCCTAAGAGATTACCAGGTTTTCATTGTTAAAATATATCAGAATATCAAAATATGAAATATTTGTGTGTCTAGAAGAATACTGATATCCGTGGGCCAGGTCACAAGGTGATATAATTGGAGCTAGTATAATGATGTCATCACGCTCTTGATGTCTTGACTGTTATGTACATTGGTACCTTCCATTTCTGTTCCTTGCTCACAGCTTCAAGGTCATCAGAAACATCCCAAACTAAAGGAATAATTAACTACTATGACCGAGGGGAAATGGCCTCCTAACGCTAAACTCCTGTTGATATACTGTATTTCAACTCTCTATATAGTTATCTGCCTGTAGCTGAGCTTTAGGTATCCTCACACTCTACCTAAAGTGGTTGTAAACCCTTTACTACCACTTTTACCTACAGGTAAGCCTATAATAAGGCTTATCAGTAGGTACAGTGAATATCTCCTAAACTTGCACCGTTTAGGAGATATTCACTATATCCGCATGTGCCGACATCATCAGCATCTGCGCACTGAAGAAGCGGCTCGCTCGTGACGTTTCTTCAGTAGCTGTGCCGTGGCCGGCGGCACCTGCGCGGATGCACGGGAGTGACATCATCTCGGGTCTGGCCAATCACAGTGCTGGAGCCCACAAACCGGGAATAACTCTGGGAGACATGTCGCCGGTCACAGTGGTATACAGGGACTGCTGCAACAGCTTCGTTCTAAGTTAAGTATTTAATAATGAGCTAGTATGCGATGCATACTAGCTCATTATGCCTTTGTCTTGCAGGTTGTTTTTTTTTTTAAGAGTTTACAACCACTTTAATGCTTAGTTATACCTGAGGAAAAGCCAAAAATTGTACATTGTGTTATATTCATTCCATGAATGCCAAAGCAATAAAGAGTTACATATGAGCTTAAAGATCAGAAGATAAAATTGTATGAACTAGAAACCAGCTTAATGTGCATTGTATAGATACGTCATTGTATAAGCACAAAGCAGACTAAACCACAAGCTAAAAATATCCTACATCATAACCCTCATCTATGAATATTTGCTACTAGGCTACCCTTCCCTTTCTCTTCTTTTTACATTTAAAAATTACATTTGACATGTGAAATAAACTGTACAAAGAAACATCTGCCACAAATGGTTTATAGAAGTTTTGATAAATTTATCCTTAGAGACAGATCTATTCAGGCCAACACAAAAACAAAAGATGACGCCAAAGAGACTTGCATTATTTCATCACAATTAAATGTGTCTGTATAAGTCTCCGAGCTGCTGCTTTCACAGCCTGATGTATTAGTATTATAACTGAAATAAAAATGCTGAAAAGTGGTAAGCTCCCTAATTAACACTGTTTTAATAGTCCACAGAGGCATTCGGGTGTTAAGCCAAATTTATTTCTAACAGATTTTAAGATCTACATAAAAAACATGTTCATTTCAATTCACTGATCGTTTGCTTAATACATTCCTTCATTTTAGACAAAAATGGGGATTTTATTTTTTGCATGTGCTCACTCAGATTAGGCAATTGTAAAAACAAAAATTAGAACCTATATTGTCAATAGGGAAAAAAAGAAGAGCTTACGTTATGTCCCTGCAGCATGCCAAGTGCTCTGTAGGGTGGCAGTCTAAAGGATATCTGTGACAAAAATAATGCAATCCTATTTATCATACTGTACGGAGTATTGGTTTGGTATAGGGCCATCTGTGGAGTTACTGAAGAGTTGAGGCTCCAGGTGTGATTGGGATGACAGGGAAACATCTTTATTAAATGCTGAGAAAAATTATAATTTTTATTATCTATATATGGATAGTCTGCAGAAATCACTGGTCTTGCTGAATTCTGTGATAAGTAATATAATATATAACAATTGTTAGATCATAATAAAGACAGTGGGGACTACCAGTAAAAAAAAAAAAAAAATGTGCACCTTTACAACGTTCACAGCAAGCTCCTCTCTGTTTGATAACCAAAGCACAATCCTTGGACACCACCGGGCACTTCTCCCTCTTGCAGGTCACTTCTTTGTTCTACAATGACATGAAAAAACACTTGCCATAAGTTTTCTTTGTTTTTATATATACTGTATATTTCTCATTATACAGTTTATGTAACATTGAAATGTGAGTATCTTCTGATCAGCTGAATCTCAGTATAGCTCATTACAACTGATTTACTGATTAATCCAACAAATTATATCCCAACTCCGTAAAATCTGATAAGCAGTACCTGCAGTCTATTACAGGTATGTGTTTAATTTACATGGTCTCTATCCAGTTGTATTTCACAAGTCAGAATCAGGGCATTTTAGCTTTTCACAGTGTTTGTATCCAAAATACAATAGATCAGGGGTATCCTGGATTTTTTAGGTACAGTATTAAATATTACCGTTTTGATATATATACATCGATAAACACATCCAAACTTTATGGACACTTTCAAAGATATGATACCATTGGACTGACACTTGAACTTTAATGTCAAAGTTATATCTATGAGAGCTGAGCATCATCTTTATGAACACCTTCAAATATATGATAACATTGGATTGTCAAAGTTATACCTATAAGAGATAAACACTACTATTGTAACAGCCAGTATGTTTATGAATGTTTTTATCTATGTATAAATAAAAATGTTATTTTTTTAGCAGAGATACTGACATGTTATTTATTACTCTTGGATACCACTGATATATTGTATTTAGGATATAAACTACAGGGATGCTGGCACATACAGTATACAGTCCTAAGTCACACCTCATTTTCTTATTTCAAAGTGGTAGCTCTATGGAGCAAATCACTAGATTGCAGTATTTTAAAAACAATTATTTCTAATTTGAAATACAAAAGCAATTTTGTATAATTGCATTGGGGATGGTGTGTGTTTTGACTACTATTTTCCTGCTAAAAATCAGAAGGGCTTAAAGAAGAACTATAGGCAAACTTTTTTTTCATTTTGGATTGAGTATGGGAAGGTTATAACGCCCATTGGTTTATTTTTTGCCATCTGTGCACCATTGGGGAGATTTACATCCACTTCCTGTCCCATAGCCAAAGCAGGAAGTGAGAGGAAATCCCTGAAAATGAAGGGAATCCCTTGGGGACCCCCAGGCCACCAGAACTAACATCCCCATTGGAAGATTTCCCCTCTTACTTTTCTGGGGACAACCCAAAATGTGGGATTTTTTTTACTTTCACTTTCAATGCTAATGGTAAACAGGCCAAATAGAGAGGGTGAAACAGGAGAACAGACAGCAATAAAATCAGACATGTGTTCTAATCCATCTCCACGCTATCCAAAACTAAACAAAAAGTTTTGCTTTTAGTTATACTTTAAATTTAAAAGTGATATTCTTATTTCAGAACTATTTGTAAAGTTTCAGATGTTTCCTGTCTGAATGTCGTGAGTGGAAGCCAGTTTCTCTATAACCCCATCCTAAAGTTATTGTAAGGGTTGCCCCGAACCTGCTCTTCTGGGGTTCCCGGGCAGCTCTCGCGGCTCCTCCCCACATCAGATAACCCCCTAGGAGAAGCGCTTTCCTGAGGGGGTTACCTTGCGGGCGCGCTCCTGATTCCATCATTCGGCATCCATAATGTATGGCTCGGCCCCGTCCCCCGGCGCCCGCATCATTGGATTTGATTGACAGCAACGGGAGCCAATGGCTGCGCTGCTATCAATCTATCCAATCAAGAGCCGAGAATTCCGAGCAGAGAGACAGCACGTCCCCGTCGGGTCAAGTTCCAGGGCTCAGGTAAGTAAAACGGGGGGGCTGGGGGGCCGGTCAATGCCAGCTGTTTTGCATTAAGGTGAAAAAACACAAAGGTTTACAACCCCTTTAACGCCTGCAGATTCAAATTGTGTTCTTCCTGTATAAAATACCTCCAAAATAGCGCACATCAGTTTTCCTTTTTCTTTTCCAGATTTGATTGTTCTTTTGTTTAGTAGTATCTGCACCAGACAGAACACATTAAAGCATAGCTCCTACTTCTGCCTTACAGCACAGGGGCTCCTGCTGCAAATAATGGTCAAGACACTATATGCATGGAGTTTGCTTGTTCTCCCTGTGCTTACATGGGTTTCTTCCAGGTACTCTAGTTTCCTTCCATTTTCAAAGGCATACGGGTAAATTAATTGGCTCTAGTATGTGTGTGGGCAGGGATTGACCAAGATAGCAAGGATAACTTGCTACAAATTTGTGGCAGTGTTAAATTGTAAGTCTTTTAACTTGCTGCACATTTTCACTGGTAAGTTGAACACTTGCAGAGCACTTGAAGCACAAGCTCTTGTTGACACTTTTCCAACATGTAGCAAATTTGTGTAGCAAGTATCTAGCAAGAGCAAAGTTGCAGGGGTTAGTCTACAGCAGGGGTAGGCAACCTGGGGCCCTCCAGCTGTTGTCGAACTACATTTCCCATGAGGCATTTCAAGGCTGGCATTCGAACTATATTTACTCCCAGAGACATGGTGGGACTTGTAGTTCTGCAACAGCTGGAAGGCCCCAAGTTGCCTACCCCTGGTCTACAGCAAGAAAATTCAGCCACAGTGACCCCTGTGGTGGAATGACTATTGCACAACATAACTGAACCCAAACTTGCAGCAGACTTGCAGAATGTTTGCAAAGAAAGTTGATCTGGAGTCATGCAATGCAAACTTGCTGCAACTGTGCAACAAACAGATCATTTTTAAAGCCAGGTGACGAGTGCAAAGACAAGTGTGTCTTGCCTACAGTCAAGCATGGTGGTAGGAGGGTGGTGGTCTGGGGTTGCATGAGTGCTGCCTTCACTGGGGAGCTACAGTTCATTGAGGGAACCATGAATGCCAACATGTACTGTGACATACTGAAGCAGAGCATGATCCCCTCCCATCGGAGACTGGGCCGCAGGACAGTATTCCAACATGATAATGACCGCAAACACACCTCCAAGATGATCACTGCCTTGCTAAAGAAGCTGAGGGTAAAAGTGATGAACTGGCCAAGCATGTCTCCAGATCAAAACACTATTGAGCATCTGTGGGGCATCCTCAAACAGAAGTGGAGGAGCGCAAGGTCTCTAACATCCACCAGCCCTGTGATGTCATCATGGAGGAGTGGAAGAGGACTCCAGTGGCAACCTGTGAAGCTCTGGTGAACTCCATGCCTAAGAGGTTTAAGGCAGTGCTGGAAAATAATGGTGGCCACACAAAATATTGACACTTTGGTCTCAATTTGGACATTTTCACTTAGGGGTGTACTCACTTTTGTTGCCAGCAGTTTAGACATTAATGGCTATGTGTTGAGTTATTTTGAGGGGAAAGCAAATTTACACTGTTATACAAGCTGTACACTCACTACTTTACATTATAGCAAAGTGTCATTTCTTCAGTGTTGTCACATGAAAAGATATAATAAAATATTTACAAAAATGTGAGGAGTTGTACACACTTTTGTGAGATACTGTATATATATATATATATATATATATATATATATATATATATATAAAACTTCTGGTTTTGATAGCAGCCTTACAAGTAGGGATGAGCCTTAGGTTCGGACCAAACTTATGTTTAGTTCAAATTTCAACTGTTCAAAGTTTGGTATAAAGACTGAACTAATGAGGTATTCGGTTATGTGCTGAGCTTCCGATTGAACAGAAAAATCATACTTGGTAGCAGCGTTACATAGGGGTGCAACGGATCAAAAAACTCACGGATCGTATTGATCCTCGGATCAGAGTCACGGATCGGATCATTTTCGGATCAGCAAAAAAAAAAAAAAAAAAACCACACAAATTTTGTTACACTCACCGGAGTTTTAGATTTAAAAGCTATTTTCAACACAAAACCGAGCTTATATGCATAAATACAATATTTGTAGATCGGACAGACTGTTTAGATGTTAGATTTTAAAAGCAACAGCAAACCTGCTGACCTTACATGGTTGCTAATGTGACAGAACACCTCTGATTTTCACATTTAACATGTTATCTTTATATTTTTTGCGTGGGGTTCCCCTTGACATCCATACTAGACAATCAATGAAAAGAGGCTAATATACAGTATATTTCTGGGGGAAACCCCACACCTTTTTTGTGAAATCCCGCTTTAACATCTATATCAGACCCTCATCTTGGAAAGGGTCTGGTATAAATGAAGGTAAACCCTGGACGCTTTGTGTACAATCAGACAGAAATGGAGGCTGTAATTTACCAGCAATTTAAACAGCATTTATTTTTCTTTGAAAAGGTCAGTTTTGCTGTAGTAGGTTGCATATGCACATGGGTGCCACATCACAGACAGGTCAAGGCATCCCCCAGACATGCTATTTATACACTACATTACATTTTATTTGATTCTGACAAATTACAATACTTTGTTATATGCTCAGTTACAAATTGAAGCGGCTCTAAATGTATCATATTCATTTAGACACATTTTTACCATGTTTCTAATAGAAACCCAGAAAAAAAACACTTTCCTTTTTCTTTTTTCACCCTTCCCTAAAATACTACTTGTTCTGGTCGCCAAACCGGATGTTAAAGTGGAATTGAACCCAAAAAATTAAAACTGCTGTCAGGTAGGGTTTTAATTATATAAGAAACCCTATTAGTCTCCTGTGTCAAAAATGCTTCTCCCTGCCTCTCAGTGGTAAAAACACTGAGCCGCTCATGCGCAGCTCAGCGTACATTTATAGCCACCCCCTTTGTGCCATGATGATGTGATTCTCATGTACATGTGAGGGAGTGACATCATTGTGGCCCAGCCATTCAAGCAGCTAAACAGACCCAACCAGGAAGAGAGACCGGGAGAAGCTCCCATGACAGTGGGGAGCACCGGAGAGCATAGTTTGACAGGCAAGTCTGCCATAATGTACTAATATGTGGTGCATACTAGCACATTATGGCATAAGGCACCTTGGGGTAAATTAATCTAAAATCAAAATAGTGGAGTTTGACTCTACCTTTAAGAGAAGTCTCCCTAATGAAGAAATAGACAGCAATAATAAGGTCACAGCCATTTTAATACTTCTGAACTTTTTCCAAAAGTAGGGGAAAAAATAAGTGGGTTTAATAGCTGTCTGACCTGTACTTACACCCAATAACTTAATATACAAAGATTATTTTTCACTTTAAACTTAGGTTAATGAAAAGCCACGAAAAAGTAAGAAAACTACGATATAAAAATTCAGATCTCCTGAAGGCAGACCTATTCATTGCTGCCTTAATAAAACACTATGTATTTATCAATCAAAAACTTTCTGGTAAGAAATGCTAAGGTCTCCACTTTGCATGTTTTTCTTTACCCAGTAAAGGCTCACTCCAATCAATGTTGAAATTTAAAGCCCCACTCCAAGCATTACAAAAAAAAACCCTGCAGTGAGGCCCCATATTGCAAGGATTAAATGTTTGTTAAGGCTAGGAGTAGAGGAATAAGGTGTAATGCCCATTATTTTCCTCACCATGCCTCCAAAGCCTTTTCTCTAAGGCACTCCAGTCAGTGGTCACATCAAGTACAATGCAGGATCCAGAGTCCTGCATTGTATGTGAGGATGCAGAGAACACGCCCACAGCCCAGAGTGCTGCCAACCAGGGGTGCAAGGAATAAGGTAAATATTAAAACTCATTCCTCTATTCCTAGACTTAATTAGCCCCACTGCAAGGGTCTTTTTTTTATACGTGAGTTAAACTTAAATTCCAAAGATATATATAGGGATAGCTGCCCACCTACCCAGTAATAGACATTTAAACTACAACTATAGGCCATTGGAAGACCCTCTATTACTTTTCTGCCTGCTGTCGGCTGACGTCACAGAGCCGATCCAGGCTCAGGAAAGGTACCAACCATACGAATGGGATCCATCCACGTGCCCGGACCGGTGCCCGGCTCAGCCTCTCAGCGAGCCACTGAGAGCCTGAGCCGCCCGCTCCCGCCCCCTCCACAGCCCAACTCTCCAGTGAACAAGGGGGGAGCAGAGCAAACAGCGGTAACTGACAGTCACCAGCTTTCTGCTCAGGGAGCCCTTAGAACCTTGCGATTGGTGGTGTTATGGTGTTAAAGCCGGCGGGGGACAGATGCAGCATCTGACCAATGTTGGATTCACCTAGGGAAGTATGATTAAAAAAAAAACATTCCCATATTTCTCTTTTTAGCATACTGTGCCCAGGACCAATTGGAAGAGGCACAGTTCACTTGTGGTCCAGTACGGTTCACTTCAATCTGCCAGAGCACAGAACTCCCCATAGATGATTGTGTACAGAAGAATGGATCGCTGTGGTCTGGGTGATGTTAGTGTGCCCTGGAATACTTCCTTATAGTTTCTTGTGAGTGCAGATCAACAGGAGAGTGTTGAGAAATGAACTTGAGCATAGTTCAGTTCAACAGATTCCAGTGGGAGTGCATCCTAGGTGTTGATGTTGGTTAGCATTGTAATTATTTTGTGATTCTGTCTAGGAAATCCTTTACTTTTTCTTAATAAATTATAAAAAGAAAAAAAATGGAAATACCCATGTAAATATAACAGTGATGTTGCTTTTTGTTTGTCATTTAAGACAATGCAGCATGGTATACAAACACGTTCTTGACGTTCACAAGCAGGAACAAGAAATCTACCTTGTCATTTATTAATACAGCTTAGGAGCAACCAGCATTTGCATTGCTCAGCCTGTTCTCTGCTTTGTTATCATGACACAGTAATTCATTTTTACAAGTGACACGCAGAAATGACTAAGGAATGAAATTAGAACAGCAAAGAAGTGCAAACAGTGACATGCCACTAGGGAATAGTGAAAGTTTATTATTTCAGCCGCCTAAGTCAATCCTCTTTCACTGTGCAAAAGGAAATGAAGTTCCGCTCATTTCAGGAAATGTACGATTCATTAACAACCAGAAGATACTTTGTATGTACAGACATCTGACAGTCTTTTATGTCCAACAAAATTGTATTACTTGGTTATCAATTAGCATGTCACTTAGTTTTTAGGATGATCTAAGTAAATCATACTATATAAACAAAAATATTACCCTTTGAAAATAAATAGTTGCTGTTTTTTAATTTATTCTATTGCATGTATATTTTTAATTTTTAAGCCTGAACATACTGTATTAAAAAGACCCGATGCTAGGCCATTTATTTCAACAGCAATCTTATCATAACATTATAAGCACATTTCATGTATTTTATGCATGTTATTTACTTGTAAAAGCTTCCTTTGTGTAAACATTCAAAAAACTGCTGTTGAGGACCGCCATCTGCAATGTGATATCAACAGCTCCATCAGGGTCAGAGCCGTCACTCTGGTGACACTTTATAGTATTGCCCTTTTCTCCTCTCCAGTTGCTACATGAAAGATTATGTAGGAAGGTGAGGGGAGGGGCGGAGGAGCTGGGTCAGCACAGAGACTGATTACACACTCCCAGAAGAGGATGAAGCCATGACATGTAAGAAGGGAGGAAGCTGTGTGAGGGAGATTACTATTCTAAAGTTGTCAAATTTACCAAGATGTTTAGAGGCACATTTCAAGTGAAAAAATAAATATGTTTATGGAATGGAAAATAATTGCAAGCTAGCATTTAAAATATTAGATTCTTCTGTGCTTTTACCCGCCTTTTTAACCGACCGCGCTATAGCCGAATGACGGCTACAGTGGGACCGGCCAGTTCTGCGAGGCCGTCATATGAGGTCTTTCTGTGACGGCTTACCACAGATCTGGGTAAAGAGCCAATCAGCAGCTCTTTTCCACGTTATCAGCTGTGTCCAATCACAGCTGATTATGATGTAAACAGAAACCGGTTATCGGCATTACTTTCCTCACGGGAGAAGAGAGACGATAACCGGCTTCTGTAAAAGGGCCATGTACACTGATAATCAGGGCACTGATTATCAGTGTCCTGATTATAATTGCAGTCACAACAGGGCCCACCAGTGCTGCCAAACAGTGCCCACCAGTGCTACCAAACAGTGCCCATTAGTGCCTCCTTATCAATGTCACCTATCAGTGCCCATTAGTGCCGCCTACCAGTGCCCGTCAGTGCCGCCTATCAGTACCCATAAGTGCCGCCTATCAGTGCTCATCAGTGCCACCCATCAGTGCCGCCTATCAGTGCCCATCAGTGCCACCCATCAGTGCCCATCGGTGCGGCCTATCAGTGCAGCCTCATCAGCGCTTCCTCATCAGTGCCCACCAGTGCCGCCTCATCAGTGCAGCCTATCAGTGCCCATCAATGCAGCCTATCAGTGCTCATCAGTGCAACCTCATCAGCGCACATCAGTGAAGGAGAAAAATTACCTGTTTGCAAAATTTTATAACAAACTATGAAAGAGTTTTTGTTTTTTTTCCAAATGTTTGTTTATTTAGCAAAAAATAAAGAACCCAGTAGTGATTAAATACCACCAAAAGAAATCTCTCTTTGTGTAAAAAAAAAAAAAAAATGATAACATTTTTGCTTGGGTACAGCATCCATGGATGGCCAGGGTTTCTGTACTGAGAGTGCACTCCCACCAGTAACCAAGCTGTGGAAGACAGCTTCCAGTCCAGTAGTGATCGGGAGCTGGCGGTACTGGCTCCCAATCATGTGACTGCTATGACAGCAGTGGCGGCTGGTGGTTCTTTATTTGGGGGGGCGGCAAACAACCGAACCCCCATCTAGGCGGTGGGCATCGGCGGGCATCCGAGGATGCATTGCCCAGTGCCCTAAAAGGGGCCGGGCGCATGAATAGGGGGCAGCCACGGCGGCCATGGTTAAATTCATGCTATGCATGAATCTATCCACTGCATATAGGGGTGGCATGGAGAGAGGAGGCAGCGCCCCGGCACCCATACTGGACGAGCTGCCCCTGTATGACAGCCTCATGTGATCAGGCAGTCCTTCTCACCTCTGGGTGTAAAAACCCTGTTAAAAGGATGCAGGGGCTGGGCAAGAAGAGGTTAAAAATACAGCCATAGCCTGAGTAGAAAATCCTATGCCCTGCTAGCATGTCATAGAGTAGGACCCTTACTCTCTGTGATTTCTCTGTAGAGGTCCAACACACCCCCCTAATGAGTAATAGCTAAGAGTAAGAGTAAGAGACCTCCTATCAGCAGGTTGCCAACTGTACAGCTATAGGTCTGGCTCAGTGGGGGCATGTCAGACCTTTGCAAAGTGACCAATTCTTCCACACAAAGAGCAAAGACTCCCCCTCTATGACTGCTCAGAGGAGACTATGGACAACTTGCATTCAGGTATGCATGACATCTATGCAGTTAACAATTTAAAAAAAGGACCAGCATTACTCTCTAGGCAGGTTTGCTTTAAGGTAAAGTGTATTCCCACTTTTGCAGTCAAACTTGCAAAAGCCCCACTATATGTTTGCTATGTGTTCCAATTCCCACAGCATACATACAAAATGTCTTTCCTTTTAGGTGTTTCCCAGAAGGAGGTGTCATGGCTGACTGTAAGGTTTTTTGAACAATGTTAGAGCAAGCCTGTCCGAAGTATGTCCTCATTAATATATAATGCAAGAAGCCCAGCCCCTACATCTTTAACCCTTTGTTAGTACAGACAGTATTCAACTCTAGTTACAATTGATAATAAAGTGGCTTCCTATGGTGGCACACAGAGAAGGGAAGGAGCCTAGAGTGCTGGTGGGGGACTTCAGAAGAGGATGTTTGGAGCCAATACTGTTTAAACCCTTTCCCCCCTCCAAGCAGATGTAGCCCACCCTCCCTCCTCAATGCTCTATATTCACCAAGCCCAGGGCAATGTTCCCTTGCCGGCTTCATCACCTGAGGTGAGAATAATAGTTTCTGGGGGTAAGTGGGCTACATATGTTTAGAGGAACAAAGGTAAAAGGAGAGGGAAACTTTGTTTAAAAGTTTCCTCATTCTTTAGCCCGGGTTCACACCTATGCGAATTAGATGTGGGTTTCCCTATGGAGCCGGTTCACATATCTCCGGGGCGGCTGCGGAGCACACTGCACAAAAACGCTGTGCGTCTTTGGCTCCATTTCAGGGCCGAATTCAGGCATAGAATCGGCCCTGATTAGTCCCTGAAATGGGGAACAGGGACGCACAGCGCTCCTGTGCGATCCGCAGCCTGGTATAGTGTGAACCCGGGCTTAAAGTGGAAATAAACTTCCATCTTTAGTTTTACCTATAGGTAAGCCTATAATAAGGCTTACCTATAGGTAGTGTAAATATCTCCTAAACATGCACTGTTTAGGAGATATTTACTGTACATGCAGCTGGAATCACTGGTGCATGCCGTTTTTTCAGAGCCCTGTGCCGTGACCAGTGGCTCCCGCGCACATGCACTGGAGTGATATCATTGCGGCTCCGGTCCGTCACAGAGCCTGAGTCTGCAAACCTGGAAGAAAGACCGGGTGAAGATGGACGCCATCTCCAGCGATGTCATCGTTAGTTTTGAGGTAAGTTTCACCTAATGTGCTAGTATGCGATGCACACTAGAACATTATTCCTTTGCCTTGCAGGTAAGAAAAAAAAAAGGTGCTTAAATATAAAACAGAAACAAGTATCCTAGCTATTTGATGCTTTAAAATGGAACACTGTCCAATCAACCATGATACAACCATGTTGTACAAGTCCAGTGGTCCACAGAAAATTACATATTTTATTTTTTATGAATGACACACTGCTCTTCACTGCTTTACAACAGATTTTCAGTCATTAACATATGTTGAAGCCCCAAGAGAAGCTTACAATCTAATATTCATTATGAATACATAAACTGTAAGGCATCTACTTTGGAGTAAATATTATACTGGTATGGTATACTGATATGATTTGCATTATAAAAAGAAATGAGAGAAAGGCATATTTGCATATAGGGCCCCCATAATTCTCTTAGGGAACTCAGGAGGGTTAAGAAGGCTATATGCAGGCACCTCTGGGTCCTGAATTTTTACTTCTGATATCACTTTAAGTACTTAGGCGTCGTGACAGATTTACTTTTAGCTGAAACAAATTCAGAATACAAAAAGCAGAAATGATAAAGCAGGCCTGTCAGAACATTTCTGCAAGAGGTTAAAGCATGACAGATACTTATATGGAAATTGTTATGTGGATATCCATTATCCAGAGCTTTCCTCATTTCAGCAGCATTTGCTGACGTCATATTCAGAAGCATTCAGAAGGTAAACAGATTTTGATTATTAAACTAATAGTATTTTTAAGACAAAATTAAATATTTTATGTATAATGAACCATAAAAATTCCAAATAAAAGATTACGTTAAATTATTGCACAATAATTGCATATTATTTTTACATAGGAAAAATGACTTATTTTAGTGATTGCAGAGGTCTATCACTGGCAAAGATCCCATATGCTGCCTTCTGCTTCTGATATTCAGTCTGTAATTATTTAAATGGTACTTAGGCTTGTTTCAATAACGTATCCCCAGAGGACTAGGATTTGGTTCAGCAAAGGATGCAAAAATTCACATTCTATTGGTTAGATATAGCTTATGCAATGACAGTACAGTGTATGTCAAAGTGTCAGAATAACTCAAAAGGATCTTTAACAAACATTGCTTCCCTGTGTCCTTCAACCTCATCAATACACAGAGATAGAAGCTTGTACATCCAAAAGACCCAACACCCGAACACAGTGACTAGAAAGTATTAACCATAACTGATTACATGTGCAGCACCATGACAGATCAAACAGGATAGGAGGGTTTAAAGTGGTTCTAGTGGCAGAAGGTTTTTTTTTTACCTTAATGCAGTGGCGGCCCGTCCATTAGGGGCACTTGGGCGCCGCTTCCTCTCTCCTTGCCACCCCCTCTATATGCATAATGGATAGATTCGTGCATAGCAGCTTTGTTGACATTGTGATCATGTGATTGCATAGCGATCACATGCTGCCCCGGCCACTCAAAGCAACCAGGTACTGGTAGCCGCAATAAGGAAGACACAGGATGACGTACGCGCACATGACCCTACCTGCCCATACTGTGGCCGGGCGGCAAGCGGTTAAAGAAAACATATTTGCCATGAATGGGTAAAGGCACTGGTGGTATTAGCCACCTTACTTCTATCGTATTGTAAAAAAAAAAACAGCAGAGTGTAAGACATCTATTTTTTGGATGCCATTTATAAATGTCACTTCAGCAATAGCCCTTGGATAGCAAGCGCACATGTTAAATGTCTGTGCACTGAGCCACTATGAATGAACATCTCCCTTAACAGACACGGTATGCATAGCTGATCCAAGCCTATGACCAATCACAGTGATCACATCATGTAAACAGTGCAGTATTTACATGTGTGAACCCTTTCTTGCCTCTACAACAGAAGGAGAAATATCAGGAACTAATGAATAAATTATTATTTTATTTGTTTCAAATCAGCCATTGCAGTAGCATCCGTTGTAGTGAAAGAATTTATACCCTTTCTCCTCCACTTCCCCTCCTATACACCTAATTTACTTTGTCTCTGCTGTGACCTAAATATTAATCCCTTAGCCTCCTTCTCCCTCTGCATATGATGACCTTAACATTAATGTATCTAGTGTACTATTACCAAGCTCATGTTTAAACATAAACATACACACGAGCGATCGACCATATCTTTTTTTAGGGTAGATAGCGATTTTTCGGCTGCCTTTCAGGCCGATAGCCGATATCCGGTGCCGATATTCTGTAGATTTAAACTTTTTATTTTTACTATGCTTTTACTATTTGTATTGCTGTCACAAGGAATGTAAACATCCCTTGTGCCAGTAATAGGCAGTGACAGGTACTCCTTATGGAGGGATCTGGGGTCTATAAGACCCCAAGGCCCTCCTCTGCACTTGAAAGTATTCAAAACTTCAAGATCGGCATGTTTGAATACTTTATTTTTTTTTAAAACTGGCGCCTTTAGGATGGCAGTAACATGGAAGTGATGTCATGACATCGCTTCCGGGTTACTAGATCAGAGACCCAAATAAATGATCAGCTTTGGACGGGTCTTCGGCCAGCCGGAGGACGTGCTGGCTGGTGGCTTGGGTCTCCCGGTGGGACGGGTACATTTTGTGAGCGATACCGATGCTTCAAAAAAAAGTGAATATCGACTGGCCATAATCGGCCGTACCGATAATCGGTTGACCCCTAACATACACACACTCAGGTTGAACTGGATGAAAATAGTGTCTTTATTGAACCATCCAACTATGTAACCCTCTCAATACCAGCATTTTTCTTAATTTCCAAAAAAGCGTGGCAAAAAGTGAGATGGGGTGTTTACTTTCCTAAAAGGGGCCATTACTGGGGTGTTTTCACTATCCTGCTATGTTTTATAACAGAAGAGTTTTTTTGTTCCCTTTTTTATTTTACAGTAAAATATAAAAACCAGAATTTTACTTAAAAAAATACTAAGTTCTATCTGTCTCAAAAAATGATATCAAATTAATTTGGGTACAGTGTTGCATGGCTGATTAATTTTCAGTCATACTAAAAATTAAAAAAATTGCCTGGTAATGATTGTTAAAGTAGTTAAAGCCCATATCCAGTTTTATTTTTTTAACAGCCCCCTTTTGCCTTTTTAGTGTATTTCTATCATGTTTGGTTACAGCCAAGAGTAACCACAGATGCCCATTTGTGCAATACAGCAATGTATTTATGTTATATGCAAGTACTAAAAATTTTGTTTTGATATCCACAAAAGCTTCCAAATTATTGGTACATTGTCGGAAAACTATAAATCCCCTCCCCTCACACACACCACTGCCTACCCGAATACTACCTCCAGTCTATGCTCATACAGTCACTATATTTCCTGCAACCTTTCAACCCAGGCCGGCTGTATAGTCATTGACTGCGTAATAGAACATCAAGTAGTAGAACATCATTATAATAGGCATGACCAAATTCTGGATTATAATATCACTATATACAATTGTGAACCATTTTATTATACATTTTACTATTCAGCAGTGGTAGGGAATAAAATAAATAAATACCTGTATTTTTAAATACACATGTAATGGAAGATATTCCAACTAGTTCAGCAAATTTCTAACATGTCAGTAATAATAGGTGAACAGATGTCCACTGAAAATCTCCTTTCCTGTGTTTTTCCCCTCATGCTTTTTATGGATGGATTAGTTCTTTGAACCATATGTATTTTTGCTAAATGATCCTAACTTCCTCTTTACACCTCTGGGAAATATGAACATAGGGTGCAGGTTAACTCTTTAGTTTTTTTGGGAGGAAATGCTTCCTACAGGAAATATAATTCACATGGTTAATATACTACTTGGGTCACACCATATCTATCATTCCGATTACAGTAGTAAACAAATGACCAAATGCGATATTTAAAGTGGCGCTAAATTCCATGTTGTTTACTTGTACCTATAGGTAAGCCTAAAATAAGGCTTACCTGTAGGTACAGTAAGTATCTCCTAAACATGCAATGGCTTGAAAGAGCCATGCTGCGGCCGTGCATGCACGGGAGTGATGTCATTGCAGCTCAGCCAGTCAAAAAGCTGAAGCCTGCAAAACCAGAAGGAAGATTGGGTGAAGATGGAAGCCCTGTCAGCAGTGACATTGCACCGCTGACGGGCATGGTTCTTAGGTAAGACTTTCATAATGTGCTAGTATGCGATGCATACTAACACATTATGCTCTTAACTTGCAGTGAAAAGATTGTTTTCCTTTCCTTTTTGCAGTTTACTACCACTTTAACAGTATGGGCAATCAGCCAAATTATCAGACAGGGGGTAACTGCAGCCTGCTGTTTATTAAACAGGTGCAAAGTTAGCAACAATAATGCAAAACAGGTTCAGGATGGCAAAAAATAGGTATACAATTCATAGCTGACGTCATCAGCAGCTGACGTCATTGCGGCTCCGGCCAATCACAACACTGGATGGAGCTGCGATACCCGGAATAAACCCCCGGGGGTGATGTCGCCAGCCAGTGCTGAGTACAGGCACCACAGCGAGGGCTTAGATCTCAGGTGAGTAATACATAATGAGCTAATATTCTACACATACTAGGTCATTATGCCTTTGTCTTGCAGGTGTTAGTTTTTTTTTTTTTTTTCAAAGTGGGTTTTTAACCACTTTAAGTAGAATTATATATCTTCTGTACAACATTGTATACTTATAATGTTCTGTTATCTGGAATATTGGAATAAACCTGTATACAGTTTCAGGTATCTGTAAGTTAGGACCAATGTGACTACGTATATAACATGCCTGTCTGATGCCCCTGGAAGCTGGAAATCACTGAAGCAGACACCGCTACTCCAGTAAACGCCACTTTCTTCCAGGTCCTGTGTCTAGCAGAGGTGGAGAAGTGGGGCAGTGACATCACATTTATTATTTATTTAATATTTATTTTGGGCTTAATAATGCTTTAACTTTCCAACTGTATAGGAAAAAGCTACATAAAGTATGAGCTGTTAGATAATTATACAAACTGGCCACAAATGATTTTTATTTTTTAAACTGGAAATGAATCTAGACACTGACAGACTGCAAACCAATATCACTTCATCTATTTTTTGTTGTATGTCTAATCATTGTTTTCTCTGTAACAGATTCCCTAAAACTTTAGCATAATACATGTCTGCTCGATGTAATATATCTACAGCATGCTCATGATAGAATTTGGGAAACAGGAATAAAAACAACACCTGCATCATCTTACAAACTAATCCAAATTAAAACATTAGGAAGTTGACGAGGGAGATTTTGATAACTGCCTACTAGGCCCCATAACAGCACAAGTCATTGAGCAGGCATCCAGTTTATCAAACTATACCCAGTTTTCACACAACCGTAATAAAATAACATCTGACATATAGATGTATCACGTTCCTTATTTTGCTTTTAGTGGTCACAGCAGTAAGGATGTCAGTTAAAAGCCACAGCTTTCAAGATTTATAATGCAGCTATACTAAGGCAACAAATGCAAACATTCCGAGTGTGTACATTTTGCACTAACTTAAATTTCATTACGTATGCAGGTTCCATGCCCTTATGTGTTTTCCTGTTTTTCTTTCCTATTTAACAAAAACACAGAATTGGGCTCAAACAGGATTGGTCACCTAGGGAAATAAAAGCTAAAAAAAAACTGTTACAGCCCATGTGTCACAGTACTTCTGAAATAATGACCTTACAATTGTTGAGCCCTTGGTACTCGTTTGTTCTTACAGACGTTTTTAATATACTCAATTCTGAAAAAAAGGTTCTGAATAATATTTAGTGGTTATGTTTCTGAAGTACGGTACAACATGTGTGTGACAGGGGAGTTAAAGTAGAACTAAAAACTTGTTTTTTTTTCTTTTTTAATTTTGAATAGCATAAAGGGAGGGTTATAACCTCTGTCATCTGTTGCCATCTGTGTCCCATTGGACAGATCTCCCTTAACTTCTTGTCCCATAGCTAAAACAAGAAGTTAAAGGAAATCCATTAAAAGCAAGTGGATCCCTTGTCGTCACCAGGGTCACCAGAATTAGTGTTCCTACTGGAAGTCAACATTTGGGATTTTCCTTCCCCTTTGTTAATACTGCAATGAAAAGTAAACCGTTTGATTACTACAACAACTTGGGTTTTGCATTTCTAATTTTTATGAATCAGGCTCCAGTTGAAAATGTAACTCTTACCTGCACAGGCTGGAGCTGATTTACTAAAGCAGTACATGCACCGAGCTGCAAGCCCAAAAACAAAAATGTAATATATTGCAATTTACCATTCCTAAATGTGGTAGCTGCATTATTTTTTAGGCCTTTTTTCTTTCTTTTATTTTCACCTGGTTATCCAGCCAGTAACATGCTTCCTGGCTTAGGACAGGTCCACTCTGGTTTGGGGGGGGGGGCAATGAAGACACCCTTGGGGAGCAGCACTGTCAATCTGGGGGGAGGATAGGACTAGCATATTTAAGTGGAATTGAATAACAAATTAAATCCGAAATCCAGCACTTTATAAGCAGTTACAGTAACATTTTGTTTTTCTTTTGAGATAAAGATTTTCCATAAATAAATAAAAGCTGACCATTGCGAGCACTCCCTGTCAGTGTTAAATGGTTTGTCTCAACCCTCTAACTTCCACTTTTGCTGGGGTATGGTCCGGAGGAACGCTCTTGGGTCTCATCCTCGGACATACATGCCCATGTCCTTCTCCGTGAATTCCATAGACATTTTCCCCTCAAGCCTGGTGGTCCTCTGAGGGGGAGGGGTCGTTGAGGAGGGGGTACTGTCAGGGCTAGACTCAGCCCTTCCTTCACTGAGCTGGCCACTCAGCTGTCGGCTAATTGCCAGCTCCTATCTCTCCTCAGTGACTCACCTGTTGATGATATCCTGCTCGTCAGCCCTGCTTACTTAAGCCGTCCAGCCCAGATGATCTCTGCCTTCGCCTTGGTCAACATCACAGTGACTTTCTCCTGTCAAAGACTTGCTTGGCTGACATTCCTTCTGGCTCCAGATCCTGCTTGCTGTTCCACTACGCTTATTCCTGGATTCCTGACTTTCTGGCTTGTCTGACTATCCGTTCCAGTTACCGTACTTTGGCTATGTTTTGACCACGCTTGTTCTATTTACTTTTATTATTAAACAAGTGTGATTTAACTGTACTTCTGTCTCGGTCTGATTCATGGTTTCTGACACCTGGAGCTTTCCCCATCTTGTTATTTAGGTTGCACAAAATTGAATAGTGAATTATAGTTGGGGCCCAACGAGTTCAAAAATGGGTAGATGCCCCACATCCCATTGTTCTCTATCAGATATCTGCAGGGTGCTACCATGGATCATGAAGTGCAAGGGACAATCATGTAGACATGATCTGAACTCCAAAAAGCATTCCAATTGACTGATGGTTCTCTTAGCAGGTATACTCATCTCACTTGAGCATATACAGTATGTTTAAAGTATAACTAAAGCCAGCCAAACACTAATCAAAATTCAGTCTGTTTAGCAGGGACCAGCTGAATTTCATTCAGTATGTGGTTGTCCCTGCTTGACAGAAGTAAATAATTTGCTTGACTTCGGCGGAGGGACATGTTGGAAAAATGTTTTCCACCTTGGTGGGTGCAGCTGTCAGAATACAATGTCCCAGTAGGGGTGGGGAACAATTAACCGTGTAAGGCCAGCTTAAGGACATTTTTTGCTTTAAAACAATGGAGAGAGATTGGAGCACCTGCTGTCTGTGCCTCCGTTAGAGAGATTCACCCTCTCTATTTCCTGTTTAGTGCTATCACTAAGAGTGAAAGTGAAAGAAAATCCCAAATTTTGGGTCATCACCAGAACAGGAATAGAGAGGAAATCTTCCAATGCAGATACTAGTTATGGTAAAAACTGAAACACTGCTATCTGCTTTTGCTTATGTCTATTTAATAATGCTGGTACGTGTTGCTGAAACATCTCCACCCAAAAACTGAAACACTGCTATCTGCTTTTGCTTATGTCTATTTAATAATGCTGGTATGTTATTTTTGCTTAACTGTCTGTAGACCTGTCCACATTACAATGCTTTATTATCTCCCTTGTCTTACCAAAAATGATGGCGTTAACTTTAGTGCCCTCTTGCTAGTCTTTTTCTGAAGTAAGAATTTTGTTGAATTTTCTGTTAACCAGCCAACCTTTATTACCTCCTGACTGATAATTGAAATGCACCCATCCCCCATCCCTATCAGTATAAATATAAGCATCTTTTGGGGGAAGTATTTGCAGGGGGCACATTTGCAACTGGGGCTCTTTCTCAAAGTGGGGCTATTTCTATAATTGGGAGCACTTCTGACTCTGCACTTCAGCGAATGCACAAAGCAAATGAACACAAGAACATACTTTGAAAAACACCACACAGACATCAGGTGACCTTGTTTACCCCTTCAGCTCTTCTCCTTGTAAAATGCACTCTCTACCACTCCTTGTGACAGCTCTGTCCTCTATCCTTAAACTATCTCTCCTTCCCCCCTCCACAGCATATATATATCACCCTCACTTCTGTCTTCTCCTTATTACTGCACCCACCAACTGCTAATTCTAAATCCACACACACAAAAAATCTCCAGGACCCTGGGGCATGTCCGTTCATATAAATCACACTCCCATATTACCTCCCTCACCCTCCTGCTTCTCCTAACCTCTGGAGATATATGCCCAAACCCCGGGCCTCCATCATTTAACTGTACCCCATACACTCATCACCCTGTACCCTCTAGCAGCAGCCGCAATCAACACAATTTAGTTCCCATTTCTATTCTTCCCAAGGCCAGACTCCCTTTCTCTTGTGCCCTTTGGAATTCCCATTCTGTCTGTAACAAACTCACCCCTCTCCACGACCTCTTTATCGCTAACTCATTTAATCTACTTGCCATTACCAAAACCTGGCTTCATGAATCCGACACTGCGTCTTCTACTGCTCTATCCCATGGTGGACTTCACTCCCCCAGATCCAGTGGACATAAGGGAGGAGGTATCAGAATCCTTCTAGTCCCACATAGCACCTTTCAGGTACTTCAACCACCTCCCTCTCTGTCACTCTCCTCTTTCGAAGCACACTGCATTCGTCTTTTCACTCCAGTTTCTCTAAGGATAGCTGTGATCTACATACCCCTTGACCAGTATCAACCTTTCTTGATGACTTCTCTGCCTGGCTACCCTACTTTCTTTCTTCTGAAATCCCCACAATCATTCTGGGAGACTTCAACATCCCTATTAATACTAACACTCCTGCAACTTCCAAACTTATCAGCCTAACCTCCTCCTTTGACATTAAGCAGTGGATACACGCTCCTACTCACTCTGAAGGCAATACCCTTGACCTTGTTTTCTCTCACATTTGCACTCCATGCAACCTCTCAAACTAGCCATTCCCTTTCTCTGATCACTACCTTATTAGTTTCACTCTCTCCATCTCCTCTACCTCCTCTCCCTCCTACCGCCTAAAAGTTACCCGCAGAAACCTACGTCTCAATCCTTCTCTTCTCTACTCTGCTACCAACAACCTCTACGACAAAATCTCACTCCTATCCATGAGTGAGTATCCATGACGTTCGGAAATTCCGACAACATTTGTGTGACCATGTGTATGCAAGTCAAGTTTGACCCAACATCCTTCGGAAAAAAATCCATGGTTTTGTTGTTGGAAAATCCTATCGTGTGTACAGGGCATAAGTCTCAGAAAGATTTCAACCAATATAAATCTGCCCTCCAAATATACAATTCCAGCCTCCTCACTGCCAAGCAGACCTATTTTATCACTCTCATTAGCAATTTACCATCCCGTCCCCATCAACTCTTCTCTACCTTCAACTCTCTACTTCGTCCTCCACTAGCTCCACCCACCAACTTACTCACTGCCCAGGAGATCGCCAATCACTTCAAACAGAAGATTTATACAACTCGCAAAGAGATCTCTACTGTTCAGATACCCTCCACGCTTTACACTTCATGCCCATGGGTACAATCATTACTTCCCTCTTTCGACCCCACCACTATAGACAAGGTTGCTAAACTACTTGCTAACGTCCACCTTATCACCTGCACTCTGGATCCTGTTCCCTCGCAAATGCTACGTTCACCCTCTGGCTCTATGCTACACTCTCTAACCCACATCTTCAATCTCTCCATCTCTTCTAGCATCTTCCCCAAATCTTTAAAACATGCACTTTGTCAGACCCATACTTAAAAAGCCCTCACTGGACCCATCCAATCTTAACAACCTACGCCCCATCTCCTTGCTCCCCTTCTTATCCAAACTCCTTGAACGTCTGGTCTACAACCGACTGAGCATCCACCTTGCTGATAATAGCCTTCTTGATCCCCTTCAGTCTGGATTTCGTCCTCAATACTCCAAAGAAACTGCTCTCCTAAAACTAACAAACAATCTACCAACGGCCAAAACCAATCTACACTATTCTGTACTCCTTCTCCTGGAACTCTCTGCTGCCTTTGATACGGTTGACCACCCCCTCCTCCTCAAAAAACTCCATGGCTTTGGTCTCTGTGACTGTGCTTCTCTTCCTACTTATCCAACTGCACCTTTAGCGTTTCTTACAACTCTACTTCCTCCTCTCCTCTTTCTCTCTTGGGTCCCCCAAGATTCTGTTCTTGGACCTCTCCTATTTTCAATCTACACCTCCTCCCTGGGTCAGCTGATAGCCTCCCATGGCTTCCAATACCACCTCTACGCTGACGACACCCAAATCTATTTCTCTACCCCTCAGCTCACTCCCTCTGTCTCCTCATGTATCACTAATTTACTATCAGATATATCAGTCTGGATGTCACACTACTTCCTCAAACTCAATCTATCCAAAACCGAACTTATAATTTTTCCTCCCCCATATTGCCCCTTTCCCTTCCCCTGATCTCTCTGTCAAAATCAATGGCACAACTATAAGCCCATCCCCCCATGCCAAGGTTCTAGGTGTAGTCCTGGACTCTGAACTCTCCTTTAAGCACAACGTCCAATCACTGTCCAAATCTTGCCACCTCAACCTCCGCAACATCTCCAAAATACACCCCTTTCTAACCAATGACACAACAAAGCTCTTAATTCACTCCCTGGTCATCTCTCGCCTTGACTACTGCAACTCCCTGCTCATTGGCCTACCTCTGCATAATTTATCACCTCTTCAATCCCTCATGAATGCTGCTGCCAGACTCATCCACATTACCAATCACTCTGTGTCTGCTATCCCAATCTATCAATCCCTCCATTGGCTTTCACTCACCCAACAAATTAAATTCAAAATACTAACAACTACTTACAAAGCCACAATTTAGCCCCCAGCGACATCACTAGCCTAGTCTCTAAATACCAACCTACTCGTTCTCTTCGTTTCTCTCAAGACCTTCTGCTCTCTAGCTCCCTCATCACCTCCTCCCATCCTCTCCAATCCTATGGAATGCCTTACCCCAATCTGTCCGCTTCTCCTACTCTATTAGCTTTTAGACGATCCCTGAAAACCCTTCTCTTCAGAGAAGCCTACCCTACCCACACCTAACAACTGTATTTTCATTTTCTCCATCAGCTCACCCCCCACAGTTATTACTATTTGTTTCCACTTGACCCTTCCTTCTAGATTGTAAGCTCTAATGTGCAGGGCCCTCTGATCCCTCCTGTATTGATTTGTATTGTAAGTGTACTGTCTGCCCTCATGTTGTACATCGCTGCGCAAACTGTTGGCACTATATAAATCCTGTATAATAATAATGGTGACTCTGGTGACAACCAGGGATTCCCCCACTTTTGAGAGATTTCTTCCCCTTCTTGTTTTTCCTATGGGACAGGGAATGAAGGGAGATCTCCGTAATAGAAATGGATGTAAAAAAAAAAAAAAAAAAAAAGAAGATGGGGATAATAATCTTCCCTTACTCTATCCAAAATTTAAAAAAAAAGTATGGCTTTAGTTCTACTTTAACTAAAGAAGAATGTGGAGGAGGAATGAAGTGGAGAAATACAGCTCCTGGAGGATGAAGAACAGTAGTAACAGTTTTTGAATCTGATTAATATTTCCACCTTTGATCATTTAGCTGGAAGATGATTGCTGGTACCATAGACATCTAGGTTTGCTGCTCATTCAAAAATGTAGGAATTGTCATAAGTCTATTGACAGTTTTACTCCAGGGTGGCCATACTCTATAGCATGGTTACATTTAAATATACTCCTGGCAACCAAGGAGCTAAAAAAAAGGTTATTACTCGAAGTGACTTCATGTTAGAATGAGTTCATATACTTTAATGGCAGGGGCACTTTAAGTGTGAATCGTGACTTCTAATTTTATTTAAACCCTGAAGTATTTTACATGCCAATAATAATTTGGTTGGTTAACCTTAAATGCATGCAACACTTTTTTTTCCTTGTAATGTGCAAAACAGCTGGCAACAGAATTCTGTGTGAGGTCTTCATTCATTGCTGAATAAACTCCCCTATAAGAAAAGCAATTGTTTCTAGCTTCTTGGGTTCTCCATTTGCAGAAGTCGAGGGAAAAGAAAATGTTATGAAAATATTGGTTTATGTCATAATAGATACATCAGAATTTGTGCACCCAAAGAGAATCCCTCAGGATCTCAGCAGGCTTTACAGGGGAAAATTGTTATTTGTAACCAGGTGGACAATGTTTTTTGTAATATATTTACGTGAATATTGGCTTAGAGAATTGAGCATTGTGCTGTATTAAGAAACAAGAACAGCAGTGTAGGATTTTAGCAGCTGCAGCGGCCACTAAAAAAAGAATGGACTTTCTGGATTTTGAGATACCAGCTGTGCAGCTGGACCAAGCTCTATGTTTTGAATGTCCATCCTAACAACTACAATGTGTTTTGTCTATATATATATCACTTTCACATTTCTTGTAAACAAGGAAAAAAACACATATATAGTCTATTTGCCATGTACTTGTATATGCCCAAAAGCTTTAAATACAATATTTTTTTTCCAATAAATAATTTGTTATTTTTTCTTTTTTTTTCTTACTTTAACGGTTTAAATGTCACAAGATTTGGGTAGAAATTATATCTTAATACCTAAATCTGAACACCAGGCATATATAGAAGACAAAAAATGCATATTTATTACCACATTCTTAAATGTTGTTGTTTTTTTGTTTTTTTTGAAACGTAAGCAATAAGTACCTGACTGTCATAGAACCACACTATCTGTCTGCTAACTGCAAGTATCTCTTTGTTTTGCTCAGTTTGCATCTGCCCTGGTGTGGTGCCCAGGCACTATAGCATTGTGTATAAGTTCTGGGGGCAACCAAGTACCGGTAGGCCTGTTTGCATTAAGGGAAAGGAGGCTGCTATGGGGGAAGCACACAGTAGCCAACTATAGTGTTTGACCACCTGTGTTGGGGTAGACGTGACACTGAGATTGACCTTCTCTTCACCTCTTGCAGTCCCTAAAAAGCAGAGCTCAGGCCAGGAGAGATAGAAGCAGCAAAATTAGCTAATTAGTTATGCTAAGGTTAAAGGGGAATGCAAATAGGAGAAAGTAGAGTTAGAGAGAGACAAGCTCATCAATCTGCTGCTTCTACTTTCACTGTCTAGTCACAAGGTGGGGGTGGGATGGAGACCAGTAAGTGTCACTGAACATCTGTGCATTTAGCTGTGTCCTTGGCATAAACCTATACTATGAAAACCAGTAGGCTGCCATTACTAACCTTTAGCAATGTGATTTTTCTGCCTTCCATACCAAACCAATAGCTTTAATACTATCTGATTTGCCAGTATGCAGATCAGGAGTTCTGACTTTGCTCTGACTTAACTAATCAGATGTTTGTTCCAGGATAGTGACTTGGAAAACACTTAGTGGAAGAAAACCCAAACTATGACTATTCTTAAAATGCATCCCCCCTTCTCCTACCTATCCTGCCTAACTTGTATAAAAAAGATTACCTATTTTCAATCTGCTCTGGTCTGGTCGCTTGAACCTGCAGCTGTGTGGAAAGGAGCACTCAACAAAGTCTGTGAATTTGAAGAGCTATCACCCATGTCTGCCATGGCTCAGCCGTTGTCAGTGCTCCCTCCTTTCCCCTGCAGAAAGGGGAGCTGGAGCTGCAGAATCACATAACCAGACTAGAGCAGATTAAAATTAGGTAAGTACACATATATTTTTTTTAAACGGGTTAAGATGGATAAGTAGAAGGAAAGGGAAGGAACATTTTTAGGAATAGTTATAGTTGGGCTTTTCTACAGCTTCAATCCAGAACCAGCCAATCAACTAGAATTTTGGAATGAGCTTAGCAATAACAGACTCCACATTTAACAACAGCAGAGTCCAGTTACAGGTACCTTTATTACAAACATATTGTGAATATCTCCGCTTTCCCATATGATAAAACTCAAATTTCACTGATGTCACAAAGCCAAATGATAATTTAGTGGTCCTTCTAGAAAACTCTAATCTACCCCTCTGTCACCCTGTTGCCCCCTACTAGCAAGGGGAAATGTGTACCAAATGCAATATCTGTACTACCACCATATTGTCCATTTTAAGAAATCTCTGCTTCCTACCTCAATAAAACTTCAGTCTCCTTTCTAAGGTCCAAAGCAACCATTAATCTAGAAAGAATGAATATATTATTAGGGATGAGTGTATCTGCCTGGTTTTAATTAGAGGGGATTTAAATGAATCCTGCTTGAAATCTGCAAAATCCAAACTTGGCAGCAAACCACACTGAAATCTATGGGAGTGAATCTTATTAATAAATGACAGCCTTTTTCAAGGCTAAAAGGCAAGCTATTTTCATAATGGGGCACGGGGAGCTGGTCACTGACACTGGGGACATTTACTAAAGAAAAAAAGAGAAAAATAGCAGGTGCCAAACTACAATACCTAAAAATCTCCAAAGACGACACTTTAAAAGCCTTTATAGGTTACCAGTTTAGAATTACAGAGGGAACTGGTGTTACAATTATTTCCCTTGCTCTTACATTTGCAGCGATACCTCACATGTGTGGTGCAATCGCTTACATATACAGCACTGTTCGCATTTGCACGTGAGCACGGGGGAACATGGGCTCTTTAAAAAAAAAAATTTCATTACTATTTATTTTATTTTTAAAGGATTACACTGTATCTTTAATTTTTATTTTTTTGTTGCTATCAGAGGGGATGAACAACATCCCTTGTGATAGCATGGACTGTGACAGGTCCTCTTTTTTGGAGAGATCCGAGGGCTTTTAGACCCCATACCTCTCCTCTGGCCATCAAAGCATCCCATTAAATCAAGATTGGTTTCATCAGATGCTTGCTAAAGTCGGTGATGGCTTGTTTACATGAGACTGAAATCATAAGTGACTAAATCCTCATCACTTCCAGTTTCTGACATCACACAGCAGGAGGAACAACATCAGTTCCACGCACTATGTCCCAGGAACCGGATGACACCAGTCGCAAACTTATCGGGCTCCCCAAGGGAGTGCCCAGTAAAGACAAGGGCAGGAGGTGGGTGGGACCCTTTCCACCGCCTGTAAAAGTAATCCAGTGGCTTCTTAGCTGCTAGATTTACTTTTACAGGGAAAGGAATTGCTGGCGAAAGAAAATGATATCTTGATCATTACTGCCGCTGCAGCGATGACTGGGCTATCATACTTCCTATACAGTCACGTAACGATACTTCGCTGACAGGAAGGTGTTAAAGACTAAAATGTCAGTAAAAAATACATTAAATTTAATTTTAGAGCGCACAAATGCAATATATTACTTATTTACAAAATTTACTGACAGAAACTAAGAAAAACCTTTTTTATTTCAATTTTTTTTTTTAGGAAAAGATAAAAAATTCAGAAGTTATTAAATACTGCCAAAATAAAGCTCTATTTGTGTGAAGAAAATAAAAAAAATTTTACATGGTTACAGTTTAGCATGACCATGCAATTGTCATTCAAAGTGTGACAGCGCTGAAAGCAGAAAAATGGCCTGGACTGGAAAGGGGGGAAGTGCCCTGTATTGAAGTAGTTAATATAGGCTTACCTGTAGGTACAAGTGTAAAAAAAGAGTTTACTTCCACTTCAAAGTGTGACTATGCCTCGTTTCATGCGAGAAAACTTATCACTGTGGTTTTGTCAAAAACTTGTGCAGTATTCTACCATCATACATGTCATTATTTTTGTACTCCGCTTTTATACTGCTGATAGATCATTACTTGACTGTACTGTGCTTTTCTAATTCTTACAACCATAATAAATATACTATGGGCACACATACTATGTGTGACTATGAGCAAAGTAAATAATCAAATGTATAATGCCGTCCATCAGTAGCATTAATTGTATTATATTCCGGAGTCACCCCCCCATGACATAGTTTTCTTACCTGTGGATTCTGCCAATAGAGCCTAACTTCAGCACATACTTGCTGAGCAGTTACAGAAATTGTTTTTTTATTCACTGGAAAAAAGGTTTAAAACATTTTGAGACTCACTCAGCAAAAAAAAAAAAAAGAATGGACAGAGGTTCTAATCATTCTCCACTCTATTCTAAACAAAAAAAAACATTTTGGCTTGAGATACCGTACAATTACAATTATTAGAATATTAGCAGTAGCACAGACAAAATCCACTGTCCATTGTCTATGAATCAACCCAATCCAAGTAAAATTGTTTAGAAACTCCTAAATTAACTTCTCCAATTTGCTCCCCATTGGTCAGTTAATCTTTCCATGGAAAGTATTTTGTTATATCTGTTCATTAAGTGCAAAAATACCTGTTGATCCTGCCTGAAATCCAGTGCAGTCCTATGTCCTTGTGCACTGCACGTTATTGTGTCTTGTTAAAGCCTGGCTTTGTTAGGCATGTTATCCTGCCTTATCTTGCCTTGTATTAGTCTTAGACATGTGCAATTCGTTTCGTAACGATTCGAAATTCGGATGAATTTTTACATCTTTCGGACATTCGGATGCATCCAAATGTCCGAATAAAAAAATAACGAATTTCAACTAATACAAAAGAAATTATAGCGAATATAATGAATTAATTTGACATGACTCAGTAATTTGTTAAAGATCTAATGAAACAAAAGGTCAACTCAAAGTAAATCTTACAGTCCAATCAGCTGATTAATTTTGTGCTGGAGGTTGGATTACTGGCAAAGTGCATTCCTGACGAACATCAACACTCTACAGAAAAAACAAATTATTTGAAAACGAATTAACGTAACATAAAGAATATAAAAGAATGAAATGATGTATTTTACGAATGACAACGAACCGAAACAAAATTTTCCGTTTTGCACAAGTCTAATTAGCCTTGCCTTGTTTAATATAAGTTCTCCCCACCCAATATAATGGGATGAGGAGAAGGAAGGTGTTCTGTTATTCTAACACACATCCTGTAATAGGGTGACAACACTTCTCCTTCATAGATACAGTACACTAAATGATTGTTGTCACTCTAGGATAGGAAGTGTGTTACTGGCAAGATCACCAGAAAAAAATTAAAGGAGAACCAACCCTAAAAAAAATGAAAATTAAAGGAAAAGTACAGCCAAAGCTCGTTTGGCTGTACTTCTCCTGTGGATCACAGAAGTGCAGTTTTTTCTGCACTCTTGTGACCCATTTTCAACAGACGGCGGGCTGAAGCCCACTGTTGGCTGACGTCACAGAGCCCGTGAGAGCCTGAGTCAGCCACTCCCGCCCCCTCCACAGCCCAGTGCTCCAGTGATCGCGGCGGGGCAAGAGCAGACAGCGTTGACTGAGAGTCACCAGCTCGCTGCTCAGGGAGCCCTGAGAACCAAGCGATCGGCGGTGTTTGATCACTCGGTTCTCAGTCTTAGAGCCAGGGGGGGACAGATGCAGCATTGGACCGATCCTGCATCCACCTATGTAAGTATGATTCTGAAAAAATACTTCTTTTTTAAGGACTGGTAAGCTGTACTATATTACATTTTTGTCCTTGGCTTTATATACACTTTAATTCTCAAACTTTGTAAATCAGTTTGCTACCATCTGACAAGTTCAAATTAACATGAAGCTTGGAGCTTCGGGAGACCACTGCCTTGCTCTTCACCCACTACTGACTGGACATTGAGTTGTTCAATTTATTCCAGCTGACTGCAGCTGCTGTTCTAAAGACTCCCCTTGCCTGTGTTATTCTTTATCATTAGCAGGCCAGGCTGGTAATGTGCCTAGTGACTGACAGGCAAAGTGCTTATGTAAACATTGATTTTTTTGAGACATTACCAAGGGAAACACCCACAAACTGTATTCTACTAAGGATGGTTTATGTATTATAATATTTCTTAAATTAAAATCCATTTAGGTCCCATCCTCAATTTATCAGTTTTTTTTTTGTTTTTTGTTTTTTTTGTTCCTTTATAAAAGTATTATATATATATAGCACGGTCATTTAAACATTATTCAAAATGGCAGTTTTCAATAGTACACTTATGAGGACAAGTTTCACAATCACATTTACAGAACAATCCATTGATTGCTTTATTTAATTTGAACCCTTGTTTTATGACATAATAGTCAATATTCTTCTGCCCTGTTGTACTTTCCAAGTGATAGATGTATTAAGAGTACACAAATCTTTAAATATTTACAGCCTTCTTGTTTTGAAGCTGCAATTTGTGGTAAGGAGATATTAATAAGTTATGACAGCAAGGACAATTTAGGCTATCAACCACACGTACTGCACACCTGGAACAATTGAAAAACTCTTCTGGAACAAATCTGCAATGATTACCATGGTAGACCTATTAAAGTAAGCAACTGCAGGCATCCCAGCTATGAATAACTGGAACTTCTGAAAGTCTGAGCACTCGAGAAAAGTCTGAAGGCATAAATAGTGCATAAATATAACAGAGGCAAACTTATGGGGGACTGGAATATATAATGCAAATTGCAAATGTGCTTGGATTACTTTAAATGAACGCTGCACAAATCATTTGATATCAAGGAAAATATGTTTCTTGCCAATAATAAAAAAACTCTTTCTTTCAAGGAGATCAAAAAAGAGTCTTCTTTAATCAGTGTTATGAAACCTAAGGAAGCCATGCAGTGGTGAGGGAACCATATCAGGTGTACATAAAGAGCTTCCCTGACTGAAGAACATCAATATTCTTGTTGCTTGGCTGTCATTATTTCCCCTTACCTAGGTTATTTATTTTTTATTTTTTTTGAGTGCTCCTTTGTATGCCTGCTGTCTATGAATAGAACCAGGTTTATACTAATGAATGCGTGTGTTCAGCCAATACACTTGTGATCATTTATAAAAATCTAAGCAAAGAAAACTCAAGTATTTGCCTATAGCAGCCAATCAGACCCACACACAATTGCCTTATTTTACATTTGCCACACGTTTATAGATAAACATTGTACTTTGTAAATCATGAGCTATAGTACAGGCATACCCCACTTTTAAGTACACAATGGGGTTTATTTACTAAAGCTGGAAAGTGAAAAATCAGGATCACTTCTGCATAGAAACCAATGAGCTTCCAGGTTTTATTAATTGAACAGCTGGAGTTCAAAGCTAATCTGTTTCTATGCAGCAAAGAGCCTGATTTTGCACTTTCCAGCTTTAGTAAATAAACCTCATTGTGTACTTAAAAGAGGGGTATGCCTGTACACACGGACCGAATGTCGGGCGGCATCGGCTGGTTCAATAGAAACCGGCCGACATTTGGCTCATGTGTACGGAAGGTGTTTCAACAGAAGCTGGCTTCTGTGGAAGGGTCATGACCGAAAAAGGTCTGCCAATCGTCTCCCGTTCACCTCTATCAGTCAATGGCTGAGAGCACTAGCCAAAGTGTTCTGGCGGGGGGCCGTCCCCCTGTCAGAACCCAATAGCACAGCAGGGGAGATCGCTGTACTAACATTGGATTATTAGAACAGTGGCTCCGTCCTGAGATGTCATTTTTTTTTCGTTCAACCCCATTGGTTGAACAAAATAAAAACTAGTAGTGGGCATGAGGCTTTAGTTTGCTGTTAAGCAGTCTGTCTAATAGGCCTGATAAGTAGCTCAAAGGCCAACTTAAGCTGACCATAGACACCTAGAATTTTTTGCTCAGCCTGCGGGCTGAATGAAAAAAATTCTAACAGATATCTTTATCCATGCTAAACAGATGGATAAATTTGATGTTGGCTGCCAAAATACCCTGATAAGAGAGTCTTCATCTGACTGGATGTAGGCACTGTTTGGCCAACAACAATCTGGCTCCTTCAGTTTTCATTTTAAAGGATGAGGGTGCTGATAGGGTTGCCCACCTGTCAAAGTGTGCTTTGTGTATGCACAGCTTTATTTAGTACACATAGCAGACTGAGAACGCTGCCAATTGCGAGGCAGTGGCCTAACACTGTCAGCCTGCAACAAAAAGTGCTGTTAATGGCAAAAATCTCCAGGTAAAAAACTTTGCAACAGTTCCACAAAATTGAAGAAAGCATAATGTTAGCCAAAAATAACAAGATAAAAATGATAACATAAAAAATTAATAAAATTCAACCCAAAGATTTTCTCTGCAGTATTTTTTTTTCTCCTGCTATATGTCCTCTGTCTGATGACCAGAATTATTCAACCCATATCATAGTTACATAGTTACATAGTAGGTGAGGTTGAAAAAAGACACAAGTCCATCAAGTCCAACCTATGTGTGTGATTATATGTCAGTATTACAATGTATATCACTGTATGTTGTGGTCGTTCCTCTAGGCCCACATCCTTCTTGCCCACCCAAGTCTGAGACTGGACAGTAAAAAGAGAAGCAGCTTTCTCTTCATGCTTCTTGTTAAACATGAACTGTTTGTCTGCTTGTACTGTTTCTTCCTCTCATACTTCAATCTAAAATTTTCCCAAAACATTAATTTGCCTTATGTTCTAAAGCTTTAGTTCACACCAACACATTGGGTTCCATTCACAAAGCGGTATGGAGCACCTTAAAAAATGCGGTACAATACCAATCAGCGTTTTTCAGCGTTTTTTGGCGTTCACAAAAAAACACTACTAAAATACAGAATGAGTTATTTTATGAAGTCTTGAGGTATTTTAGTACTGAAAACTTGCGGCAATTTAAAGCCTGATGGTAGCCGGCGTATTTATCTACATTAGTAAATAGGCGATGTTAAGGAGTGTGTAGCCGCTGGCGTCCTTAACAGCCAGTTAGCAACTGATGAGTCATCAGCTGTCGGGGGTTCCCTGCTGAGAGCTGAATGTAAAAGAAGAATTGTCGGCAATGAAAAAAAACAACCATATCAGGATATATGCCCTCAACGTGGACTCTGCCCCCCACCCCCAAGGATATTGACCCCATGTTGATGGGAACAAGGGCCTCTTCCCCACAGCCCTGGCCGGTGATTGTGGAAGTCTGCGGGCAGGGGGGTTATCAGAATCTGGAAGCCCCCTTTAACAAGGAGGGCCCCAGATCCTGGCCCCCCTCCTATGTGAATCATTATGTGACACATAGTACCCCTACTCATTCACAAAAAAAGGTGTAGTGTAAAACAAAGGCAGTAGGCCGTTTTTATTAAAAAAAAAAAAAAATTAAATTTTTACATTTTATTTTAAATAAATGACCCCCGGTATTGATCCATTGTCAATCACAATGTCCGCTGACACTGCTGACCCAGAAAAAAGGCTCCTGCCATCTGACAGTTCCTAAATAACTAAGGGGCGCAGTCAACCGATGACATCACTGGATAATCCCGCCCCCTTGTGACATCATTGCCCCAACATGTCCCTGGTTAATGACATCACAAGGCTGCAGTGTCACCCGGTGACATCACTGGGTGATGCTGCCACCCCATACTCATTAACATGGGGGGGGGCAAGGATCTGGGGGCTGTCTTGTTAAAGGGGGCTTCCAGATACCTAACTGTTCCACAACTTTTTTTTTTAATTCTGGGTGTGGTGGGGGTTTCCCTCAAAATCCATACTAGACCCAAAGGGCTGTTTCTTTTACTTATTTTTTCCATTGCCAGCAAATCTTTTTATATATTTATCTGTCAGTGGGAAATCCTGCTGACAGCTGATCAGGGTGGATTTGATTTAAATCATAATTTTTAAACAGCAACTGTCATCTCTGTCCCGCAGCGGCTCCTCTGACCCGCTGTTGACTCAACAACGGTGAGGGATGTGGCGGCAGCAGGTGGGTGTACGCCCGCTAACGGAAGCTGCCATGATGGATCTGAAATTACTGGTGCTTTTTAAATGTAAGAACTTATTCTTGCTGGTAGTTAGGATCTTTAACCTCCCTGGCGGTATGATTCTTTCGGATTTTAGGTGCTGAAAGCGGTACAATTATTTTGCATGGAAATTTGGCGTTTTATATTGTAGGTCTGTAAATCTTAACAATAACACACTTAAATCTGTCCAAACCAGAGTCTAGTAGATATCCCGGGTATGATAAAGTTTGAAACACAAAAACATAAATTATAATATAATAAATAAAAATAAATAATTAAAAAAAATAGTAATAAAATAAATTTCCCCACAATTCACTATCGCTCAATTCTGCAAGTGTTCTAATTTACTATCGCTGTTTTCTAGCTGGTCTAAAGCCACTTTTGACGTAAAGGGACACTTTTTGGTTGCTATGGACAATCTCCAGTTTCCAGGCAGAAAGAACAGTGTATATCATGTAAAACTGCATGCAGGGCATGGGCCAGAGCACTGGGGACAAAAGGGATGTGAAATAATTTCATACAGTACTGTAATCTGTAAGATTACAGTACTGTATGTGTTATGATTTTGACATTTTTTTGAATTTGCCGCCAGGCTCCGCCCCCGTGCGTCGCGCCGCTCGCAGGGAACGGAGCCTGGCACGGAGAGGCTTCGGAGGAGGACGGAGCCCTCGGACACTGCGGGGGACATCGCAGGATCCCGGGGACAAGGTAAGTAAAGCCGCCCCAGGATCCTGCAATGCGATCCCGAGTGTGGCTCGGGGTTACCGCTAATGGTACTGAATTTTAACCCCGAGCCACACTCGGGAATACCGCCAGGGAGGCTAACATTTGCAAACAAAATGAAGGTTTTCTATTTAGAATAATAAGCTGTCAGGTTAGTAAAACAATTATATCAAAACCGATTCAATCATACAGTTTGTAGTATACATAGATTTGCAAAACAATGGGATAAAGGAATATTTCTGAACTTTGTTTTATCTCATGGTTACTGTGAAATTGTGTGAATGCATCAATGCAGTGCATGTTATCTCAGCTTGCAGAGCTTGGATTCATTGAATGAGTTTACCAAAAATTTAAATATTGCAAAATATACAGCCTCATGCTACATAGCTAAGCTCAATTTCATGCTGAATAAACTATATTATTAATGTATCTTAAATAGAAAACTATTTTTAGATAGATTTTTACTCCGAAAGCATTTTATTAAAATAAATTTGATAAATATCAAGAAAATCTGATTTTTAAAAAAAAAATTACTCATCAGTTCTTAAGGATATGGTGGCCGCCAGCTCCATAGCACACATTCCACAAATACCGCATGCCTGGACCACTACTTCATTTTTGCATGCATTTAATTATTTATTCCCTTCTGCGAATTAAGTTTAACACCTTTACCAAACGTTTTGTGGTAAATACTGCAAAACGGTATAGTTAATTAGCAGTTTTAGGACTGCATGCAATATTTAGGCAAAATGTGTCCAGACACCTAAATAATGCATGTGAGTTCCTTTTGTGAATGAATCCGACTGTGTCGGTGTGCGCTAAAAGGATTAGGACATGTTGCATTGTTGTGCAACTGGTTCTGACGCACTGTAACGTATCACAGCCCACAGCAGTGCATATTAATTACATTCAAGTTGAAAATTAAAAAAAAAACAAGCACTGCAATGTATTTGAAGAAATTCCAGCACACAGTGCGTACCTTCACATGCACACAATGACGTACGCTGTTTGGTGTGAATGGGCCCTTAGGGTTTACATACACTTTAATCTGATATTTTGTGATAAGCCTTCTCTAGAATGTGACAAAGGTTAGCCAAATTATAAGACAAAACTACATGGCGAAAGGCAACTTTATTAGGTGACAGTTCCTTATAATGAACTGGGTTGCTCACGGTCGCTATACACATTCCAAAGTGGCAGAAACCAGAAGCAATGCAGTTTCCATGATGGTCTATTTCAAAGAAATAGCAAGGAAGGTTGCACGCTCTGTTGAAGACTTCTAAATCTTCCCTTTCAATTTAACAATGTTAGCGTGGTTAAATCTGTTGAGTTAATGTAGGGCCATATGGCAGTTCCACTTGTAGCACTAACAACAGCTTGCCAGTGTGAGCAAACAGCAATTAGAGAGAATTGCTCATTAGATTTCTTATGGTAGGGCTTAGATGCAGCAAGAAAAAAATAATACAGTTTTGTTTGCAAACCATAGTTTACCTTCATGCTTCTCTCTAGGGCATAAAAGGCATTTGTGTGTAGGAAAAGACCATAACCCACGAGTGTGAGAATGAGAGAGCTCTAAAACCTAAAGGCTAGTTCATGCTGATTCAAATACGGAATTACTTTACTGGAATGAAGCTCAAGGACCATCAAAGAACTTCATCTATTTAAATTCATACATTTGGTTGCCATATGAGTGTTGAAAAGATATCATCTCTCATACAAACACCATAATCAGATCAGCTCCTGTTGTAACACAGTATGTTTAAACAGGTCAAACATCATAAAAAGAAGGAGTAGTCCTTTCCTGCTTGCATGGAGAAAGCAATTCATGCAATACAATGCCAAACAAGAACCAAAAAAGTAGGCATTACCTATAATGTGGATCAGCTGAAATTTGTATACCTAAAGACGAGTCACTAAATCAATAATTCCACCTTCCTCCTAGCAGCACTAGGGTTGTCTGTTCGAATCCCAACCATGGCACTACCTGAACAGAGTTTGCATGTTCTCCCTGTGCCTGCGTGGGTTTCCTCCAGGTACTCCTGTTTGCCCCAACACTCCGAACACAAGCTGTTGGCCCCTGTCTAAATTAGCCCTAGTATATGTACATATGAATGCGAATTAGGGACCTTAGATTGCAAGCTCCTTGAGGCCAGGGACTGATATGAATGTATAATACATATGTAAAGCAAAATGTATATTGGTGGCTCTATATAAGTTTTCATACTGCGCAAAGCGCAATGTGTTTTGTGAATGGGCCGGCTGCGGGGAAGGGAGGGGGGGCTGAACTTCTGGCTCAGTTCACCGCGGCGAACTGAGCCGGAAGTGGGAGCGGGTAATTGTCAAAACCAGGTACCCACTCCCCCTCCCCCAAAAAGTGCCAAATGTGGGGGGGGGGGGGGAGCTAGACCACCAGAGCTTCCCCTTCGCTTTAAGCAGGAAAGCTGACTGCCAGGAATAAAGTTATTTTTCAGCAGGTAGGCTATGCCCCTTTTTTAAGTTTACATGGAAGTTTTCATTCAAAATATAATATGTGTCTGCAGTCTACCTTTAAGATAGGACTTACAAAGGAGCTTGCAAGAGAAAACATCAGACCAGGACTACTTTCAGATGCACCATTTTCTCATTTGTCTATATTCTGAAGTATTCAAAAATGAAAGACATTTGATATTCTCTTTACTAATTTACGATCATACTGTTTAATAAATCATTGTTAAACATGTACATTCACAGCATTTTTGTTATTGTCTGTTTCCCACCACGGACAGCAGACACCAGATGTAATAAATATGTTCCAGACACAAAGAAAGATATGATGTTCTCTAAACAGCTCAATTATACACATTATTTTACTGCAACTTTGTTTAAAAGCAAATTACAATTTTTAGATTGGTTTGCAAGAATATAAACAGATGAGTATAACAGAGACATAACATCTACGACCTCAACACATGGAAATCGGTGAAAGGGTTTTTCAGGTTACAAAGCAGTTCATCTCCATTTTACCAAGCTAGGAACCTGTTAGGAATGTTCTTCATTTACTATCCTAATGATGTCCCACACAATCTGTCTTGGCCTCTCAGGAGTCTGCAGCTCAGGCTGTCATTGCAGCTGGAGATACCCAACTTTGACGCAGCCCCTGGCTGCACATCCATTACTGAGAAAAAGGTCTAGCTGTGGCTGCAACACCTTCCTGTTTTCAGCCTCAGGCGCATTATTTAAATCTCATAAGCCCATGGGTTTATGATAGGTTCCCTGAACAAGCATGTTGCTCTGTTGTACAGTCTACAGTTCTGACCCTTTGCCTGGCAAGTGTCAGGCAATGTTGTTTGGCACCTGTCCTGACCCTTGCCAGACTTTTAATTACTGTCTGATGTTTGCCCTGACCCAAGCCTGCCTCTGGATTACTCTACTTTCTGCCACCTGCACTGACCCTTGCCTGCCATTGGATTACACTACTGTAGGCCACCTGTCCTTACACTTGCCAGCCTCTGGATTTCACTACTGTCTGCCACCTGCCCCGACACTTCCCAGCCTCTGAATTACAGCACTGTCTGCTGCCTGCCTCCATCCTTTCCTTTTTCATACTTTCCAGCACACCTACATGCAATAAATTTGAATTAGTATAGCTTAGAGCAGCCTTTTTCAACCAGGTTGCCCAGCACCCTGGGGTACCCTGAGGTTTCTTCAGGGGTGCCTTGGCAAAATGCCTACAAATTGCCCCAAAATTGTATACAAGTCAATGGGTGGATGAAACCTGCCTTTTAGTTACACAAAACCACAGGTTTTCATTGTATACCATTACAACCTTCTAGCTGCCAACCTCCTAATGACCAATGGCATTATCAGTTGATAAGGAGGGTGTCAGTTGCCTGCATATCATCCTTGTTTGACCCGCCCTTGCCTCTGTCCGTCATCTTTGGAGTCTCCTTAGCTAAGTGATGGAGAAAAGCAGAGGGAGAAGATAAACATTGGAATACTAGTCAGTACCAGTTGAATAGGGCGCCTCAAAACTGTCCATAATTTTGGACGGTGCCTCAAGATTGTCTATAATTTTAAAGGGTGCCTTGACTGAAAAAAGGTCGAGAAACACTAGCTTAAAGTACTGACCCTTGCTGTCCCAATATGTTTGTTGCTCTACAGATGATTACCAAAAGCGATATCTGAATACTTGGAGACAGGTATTCATCTCATTTACAAAAAAACAAAAGGTTTTTTTTTTTATTTATTTGCCTGAAGGTTAATTATAAAATACAACTACAGCTTTCTTGCGTTGGCACCTGCAGGTTGCAGATACAATGCATTACTTAAAATCTTACAATACTGTTATCCTACACACTTTTATATTGAAATGAAAATCCAGCCAAAATTCTCTTTCATTCCCCTAAAATGTGGAAAAAACAAAATTAGGCAGATGGCACCAGAACAAGAATCCTCATTGAAAGACATCTCTAACATCTTGCATTCCTCTTACTTTCTCTCTCCTTGACAATGGCCCTCAGGATAAATAGTGAGGACAGAACTAACCAGCAAGGAAATATACAGCATTAAAAAGCTGGCAAAGGCTTTGCGCAAAACCTGCATAGTGTAATAAGTCAAATTCAGAAAATATATATAAAAACATAGGAAATGCACTCATAGGGGTTAAAGCAACAGATGGACGGTGGATTAATGCTGGGTCATTGCACAGTGAAGAAGACAGAAACCTCTGATAGGGATGCCTATGCCTTAGCTGAAAGCATAGATGGTCCAATGATAGGAGAGCATCAGCACCACTAACATCTTATTCCTCAGGTCTTATTTATGACGGCTCTCAATTTGCTGGTATGTGGGTGGCAATGTTACTAGTCTTTTCTTGTCAGTCCCCTGAGTCCACCCCTGGCCAACCCCTAGTCCACTTACTACTAAGTAACTATTTAAACGTGTTTAATTCTGTTCCAACAATAGATTTTGCCAGCCATTTGTGCTGAATGAAGGCTAGCACCATTCCTATGGATTCAGACTATATTAGACGCTCCTAATAGGGTCATCATGACAGCCTTGCACTCACTGTACTGCTGCACTAAGCATTACTTCCTGCGCCATATCATGCAAAAATAAGGACCACCTGTTGTCGCCACTGGACAAGTAAGGGAAGGAGCTGTGAGGTTACTGAACCAGCAAGAAGAATTTTACATTAAGGATATGAATGCTTTTATTTTGTAAAATTAGTTGTAGTGGGGGACATAGAGAGAAAGAGATGATTTTTTTGTAAATATGGATTTCTCTTTTAAAAGGGTGAAACTGGTTTACTTTACAGACCTCAGACAGCAAATCCTCTGATATAAAATGAAATCCTTGGTAAACTTGTCTTGATATCTATTTTTTTTGCAGCACTTACTGTATTAAATGTTACTAATTGATTGGTATATGGATATCTATAAAATATGTAAGTAGTAAATAGGATCACTAAAGCAAGCATGTAAAAATATGAAAACCATACTAAAATTAGGTTTAATTAAATTTTACACTGCTTTAAAATGTATACAAATGTTTTTATTTAAATCATTAAAGTAGTAGTAAAGTTTTTTTTTCACTTGTTCCTGCAGGTAAAACTATAATAAGGCTTACCTGTAGGTACAGTGAATATCTCCTAAGCTTGCACTGTTTAGGAGATATTCACACTGCAAGCAGCCAGTGATGTCACCGGCACATGTGCTCTGAAGGGACAGCATACCCGTGCTGTCCCTTCAGAGCTCCGTGTCACGGCCATGACATCATTGCAGCTTGGCCATTCATCATGCGAACCCGGAAGGAAGACTGGGTCAAGATGGAAGTCCTATCAGCAGTGACAGTGCGCTGCTTGAGGGCTTTGTTCTAAAGTAAGCATTTCATAATGTGTTAGTATGCATATGCATACTAACACATTATGCCATTGTCTTGCAGTTTTTTTGTTTTTTTAAAGGATGCGGTTTTCTACTGCTTTAACCTCCCTGGCAGTATTCCCGAGTGTGGCTCAGGGTTAAATTTCAGTACCATTAGTGGTAACCCTGAGCCACACTCAGGATTGCATCTCAGAATCCTGGTCCAGGTTACTTACTTTGTCCCGAGGTTCCAGCGATGTCCTCCCGCTGTGTCTGCGGGCTGTGTCCTCCACTCGATGCCTCTGTGTGCCGGGCTCTGTTACCTGTGAGCATCGCAACGCATGGGGGCGGAGCCCGGCGGCAAATTCAAAAACAATAAAATTCACAACACATACAGTACACTGTAATCTTACAGATTACATTACTGTATGGAATCATTTCACATCCCTTTTGTCCCTAATGCTTTGTTCAGTGCCCTACCTGCAGTTTTATATTATATATACTGTTCTTTCTGCCTGGAAACTTGAGATTGTCCATAGCAACCAAAAAGTGTCCCTTTACGTCAAAAGTGTTTTTAGACCAGCTAGAAAACAGTGATAATAAATTAGAACAATTGCAGAATTGAGCGATAGTAAATCGTGGGAAAATTAATTTTATTATTATTTTATTTTTATTTTTTATAACTATTTATAGTTATTTATTATATTATAATTTACGATTTTGTGTTTCAGAATTTATCATGCCCGGGATGTTTACTAGACTCTTGTTTGGACAGATTTAAGTGTGCTATTACTAAGAATTACAGGCCTATAATATAAAACGGCAAATTTCTATGCAAAACAATGTACCGTTTTGGGATGCAAAAATCTGACATCATCATACCGTCAGGGTGGCTAATACCCCCTACCCCCCAAAAAAACTGCTGCAAAGATAACATTTTTTGTGCACCTGGGGAACCCTTTGAAACCAGGCAATACTGTATTGAATTTTGGATTTTCTTTCTAAAGTGATACGAAAGTCTTGTTTTGTTTTCTTTAACCACCCCAATACAGGGCACTTACACTCCCTTCCTGCCCAGGCCATTTTTCAGCTTTCAGCGCTGTTGCACTTTGAATGACAATTGCGTGGTCATGCTACACTGTAACCATGTAAAATTTTTATCATTTTTTTCACACAAATAGAGCTTTCTTTTGGTGGTATTTAATCACTTTTGGGTTTTTTATTTTTTCTAAAAAAAAAGACCGAAAACTTTGAAAAAAAGAAAGTTTTTCTTAGTTTCTGTCAGTAAATTTTGTAAATAAGTAATTTTTCTCCGTCACTGATGGGCTCTGATGAGGCGGCACTGATGGGCATTGATAGGCTGCACTGATGGGCACTGATGAGGTGGCACTTAAGGGGAACTGATTAGGTGGCACTGATGAGGAGGCACAAATATGCCACACTTGTGGGCACTGATAGGTGGCACTGATATGTGGCACTGATGAGCACTGATAGGCCGCACTGGGTGGCACTGGTGGGCACTGATGGGTGGCACTGGTGGGCACTGCTAGGTAGCCCTGGTGGGCACTGATAGGTAGCACTGGTGGGCACAGATAGGCGGCATGGATAAGCGGCACTGATGGGCACTGATGAGCATTGATGGGTGGCATTGATGGACAGCAGTGTTGGGCATTGATGGGCAACAGTGATGGGCAGCACTGATAGCCAGTACTGACTGGCATCACTAATGGCCACTGATTGTTGGCACTTGTGGGCACTGATTGCTGGCACTGGTGGGCACTGATTGCTGGCAGTGGTGGGCACTCATTTCTGGCACTGGTGGGCACTTATTGCTGTCACTGTGGGTGCTTTATTGTAATCAGGTCACTGATGATCAGTGCCCTGATTACATTCCTAGATGTCCTCTGCGAGGAGATGGCGCTGATCGGCTCTCCTCTCCTCACACTCTGTCAGTGTCAGGCGAGGAGCGCTGATTACTGGCATCTCTATGTTTACATGTGACCGGCTGTGATTGGACACAGTCGATCACATGGTTAAAGAGCCACAGCCGCGGTTCTTTACAGAGATTGGGGTCGCGCCATGTCCTAGCCACACGGCGCGGTCGTGAATGCTGCGCTGCGCGCCCCTGGGGGCGCACGAGAGCGGCCGTTCTGGGAAGCTGTCATATGATGTCCACCCAGAATGAGAGCCGCACCGCCCAGCCATCATTTAATGGTGGGCGGGCGTCAAGTGGTTAAAAATAACAAACATGTTATACTTACCTGCTCTGTGCCGTGGTTTTGCACTGAGCAGCCTGGATCCTCCTCTTCTCGGGTCCCTCTTCTGTGCTCCTGGCTCCCTCCTGTTAAGTGCCCCCACAGCAAGCAGCTTGCTATGGGGGCACACTGAGCTGAGTCACAGCTCCCTGTGTCCATTCAGACACGGAGCAACATTTCGGTCCCACCCCATCTTTCTCCTGGTTGTCTAATTGACTTTGATTGACAGCAGCGGGAGCCAATGGCGATGCTGCTATGTCTCAGCCAATCAGGAGAGAGAGTCCCGGATGGCTGAGGCACTCGTGCACATTGCTGGAGGAAGATGGGGCTCAGGCAGAGGCGTTGCTAGGGGGGTGCGGGGGGTGCGGTCCGCACCCAGGTGACACCCTCCAGAGGGTGACACCAGGCTCAGACAAGTACCGGTACCGCGGCTCCCTCCTTCCCTTCTGAAATCTCTTCAGCTGCTTGCGATGTGCAGTTAGAGTGGGGGAGGAGGGAGTGAGGCAGAGAGACAAGGTGCCCAGGATCCCACCGTCCCGCACTCTACAGTCATCTCTCCCCGCTGGCTGCACTCACTGCAGACTGGTCTATAGCCACCTCCTCTTCCTCCTTACAAGTACACAGACCAGGAGGAGGAGGGACACTGCTCTACAACATCTGCCTGGGGCTAAGGTACTGTAAGTAACAGGAATATTGCAGGGGAGGAGAACATGGCGATTGGGAGGTGCTGCATTGACAAGTAACATCTATGCTGCTAGGAGTGATTTTAGGGAAGGAGGGGGTGGGGTTTAGAGGATATGTGCTAGGGGGCTTTGATTTGGGTTAGAACTCGTGCTAGAAGTAGGGGGGGCAGATTTGAAGTTTGACCCCCCAGCACAATTCCTCCTCCTTCTCAAAGCACCCCCTAGTACATATCCTCTAATCCCATCCCTGCTCCATCCACCTCCTCTGATCCCATCCCGGCTCCATCCATCCCCTCCGATCCTATCCTGGCTCCATCCACCCCTCCGATCCCATCCCGGCTCCATCCACCCCTCCGATCCCATCCCGGCTCCATCCATCCTGGCTCCATCCACCCCCTCCGATCCCATCCCGGCTCCATCCACCCCCTCCGATCCCATCCCGGCGACATCCATCCCCTCCGATCCCATCCCGGCTCCATCCATCCCCTCCGATCCCATCCCGGCTCCATCCATCCCCTCCGATCCCAACCCGGCTCCATCCATCCCCTCCGATCCCAACCCAGCTCCATCTATGCCCTCTATGCCATCCCGGCTCCTTCCATTCCCCTCCGATCCCATCCTGGCTCCATCCATCCCCCGATCCCTCACATCCCAGTTCCATCCACTGTGGCAGGTTAAGGGGGGAGAGCCACATCGATGCACTAGCCTGGCTTAATGCTAGAGGGGGGGGTGACACAGTTTTTTACCGCACCAGGTGACACCAACCCTAGTGACGCCACTGGGCTCAGGTAAGTATTAGGGGGCTGCTGCACACAGAAGGTTTTTTTATCTTAATGCATAGAATACATTAAGATAAAAAACCTTCTGCCTTTCCAACCACTTTAACTTTCACTCTCTGCGATAACAGTAAACAGGGCAAATAGAGAGGGTGGGCACAGACAGAATGGGGCACAGAGAGGGGCACAGACAGCAATAAAAATGAGACAGGTGTTCTAATCCCTCTCCACTCTATTTATAACACAAAAAAACTTTTTTCCTTTAGTTATAATTTAACAATTAAAAAATGGATGCCAAGTTGTCCAGCAAACATAAAAGTCATAGGGAAACCATTTTCCTGGCAGGAATGCTTACAACTGCCAGCTTTTTTTCATATTTTTTTTTTCCAAAAGAAAATATAAACTACTGCTGTAACTTTTTAAAAAGTATCAGATGGAGTTAGGCTTTAATTTATCACTTACTTAAAGTGCATCTAAAACTACATGTCCATTTATACAACCCGGTCTACAGGGTGACAACGTTATAGTTATCTCACTGCAGAACAAACACCTTTGTCACCCTATTACAGGAAGTGGAAAAGTAATGGATCTACTGGCAGTAATAAAACTGTGTTACTGGGTGAGAGGATTCAGAAAAAACAAAAACTGCTAGGGACAGACTGCAACAAATATGCCATTTTTGCTTTTGCCAATAGTTCTACTTTAATTCTTCGTCAGTTAACCTTCCAGGCGCTTTTCTCTCTTCAACCAGTTGTGCATGGTGAGAGGAGAGCAATGGTTCCTATACATAACACTCTAGTGAGGCCGTGAATGCTTGGGATTACATTTTTCTGGTGGCCAGGGTGGGGTGTTGCCAGGAGCAGTTGAGGCCCCTGGCTTTGCCTACACACATAGGAAGATGGAGCTGTGATTACCAACCCTGTAGTGCTGAAATCTACAGGGGTGTTTCTATGATAGCCAAGTTACTGATAAGAGGACTGGGTCATGCAGGATGTTATGAGGTCTGGATTGGGAGCAGATGCCATGGCATCAGGACCTAGTAACGGTGTACAAATCTGCAAGGGGTGAAATAAAAGGAATTTTTTTTTTTTTTTTTTTACACCAAAGCACCATTGTACAATTGTTGAGATTTAACCGATAACTGTGAAGATGTCTTATGTAATAAACTCAATGACATAATATAAATAATACACTGTAATTTTACATTATGCTGGTTATATCGTTTTCGACTAAGACATCCAAGTTGTTATTACTCATGAGCAAATTGAACATTCCTTTTTGAACACCTGCTGCTTATTACACAACTTTCTTAGAATGTAACAGACAATTTGTAGAATAAAACGCTATTATATAATATGACACTTTCATCATCGCCTTATTTGCTTTCTTCAGGATGGCAAAATGTGCTGTTTTGTTAAAACGGCAGTCGGTACCATAGAAACACATACACAAATATATACAGAAAATACACATTTTTCAAAGAAGACACAGCTGTACAATTCTACATTTCTTTTTGAAATTGTTGATGGTAAAAAATAATAATTTTGTCCTAAAAAGTAATATTTATTGTAATCCTATACTAGTATTCTACCCCCTACACAATAATAGCTAAACATTATGATACAGCTTTTTTTTTGTTTTTTTCATACAGTAAAGTGTAGTAGCCACTATGTTGGCTTGGTGTATGTAAACTGTTGACTTTGCTGCCTGCCCGTGTATTAATGTGGCATGTTTAGACGTCTCTGTGAATGATTGCTCAGATGGGTTAATTCACTAATCCAAAAGCGGAACTGAAATCCCCCTGAAAAATAATTGGTAGAGTTTTTTTGGTAGAAAAGACTTTGAGGTTGATATAGTGTTAGTTCACACAAGATGCTGTTCCGTGCGCTTTTTTTCTGCACTAAAAATGCACGCACAATGTTTTCCATGTATTTATAGTAGTATAAGATAATATTGTAGTATAAGATAAGCTTCTATAATGTAAAAGTATGCTGTGCAAACTTACACAGTATGGCAAGTGCTCCAAGAAATGCATAGTGGCTCAATTCTACTTTAAAGTAAACCTGTAATGAGATAAATATGGAGGTTGGCATTGTTGATCTTAATCTGAGAATGCAAGTTGCCAAGCTATTATGCTGACCCTCTGGTCTTAGTACTGATTTAATTAAATATGCATATCAGGAAAGTCCTAGTAAATCAAAAGTCATTATCTGCATATTTGTAATGGGTTAGTGACTCTAAGGGCTGAAACAAGAGGATGAGCATAATGGCTGCTTAACTTGAATGTTCAGATGTTTGCACACAGAGGAGATTTCTTTTAGCATATTACTGTCTCTCTTTGCTCCCCTGTACTGCAGATGTACTTTAAAACTGTCTGTTTTCCCAGGATTAGCTGCTAGGTTTGTCCATGTCCCAACAGTGTCTAAAGCCAAAGTTCCAAAGCTCCAAAACGCCTGAAGCTCAAACAAGTTCTGGAACTATTTTTTTCGGCAGATTTGGGCGTTTTTCTGCTTTTTACAAAAGCGGCAAAATCGCGGCAATAACGCAGTAAAATCGCACGGCATTCTGCCTGAAAACGCTACGCTCAGGTGTGAATATGGCCTAAGACATAAGAGAAAGGTGGAAGTACAGGCACATGGCAGCAGCCACAGATGATATTCAATTGAATTCTCAGGGATTCCCCGAACAGTGGTTCCTGCCATTTGTCTGCTGCAGCCATAGACAGAAGACTGTCATCAGTTCTTGCTTGCAATGCTCATTTATTGTCTATAGAAAGCTTTATAAAAAATAGAGGAAAAGAATTGCGCTAGGTGCGTGAACAAAATGGGATGGGTACCCCTGATGACGTCAGTTGTGACGAAACGGCCGTAGTGTCACAACACGAACACGCATCGTGCATGCGAGAGTTTATTTTAAACAGCGGTGGAGTTTTCTTTCACTATCCCTGCTAAAAACTATATGTTAATGTTTTTAAACTTCAATAAACCAGCCAAAGATTCTCTGCACTAGTGAAGTCTTTTTTTTCTTTTGGCATTTATGGCTCACCTTCACTGGATTCGTGGAAGCATATCTTGATTGCTCTATGTGAAGTGATCCTGGGACTACATCTTGTGAAGTGCTCCAAGTTGTCGCTGACTAGCTGTCCATGAAGGAGGTTGGTGGTCCTTTCAGCAGTGTCTCCTGCAGGACATCCCCTGTGGTCCATATTTCTCTACTAAGCCTGTTTTGACCCCCCTGAATAAGGGCGGTCGCAGGCTTTCCGGCAAGCCTCCATTACTCTATCACCAGGTGGCGGGCAGCACTAGCGGTGGAATATTGACCCCAGGTCCCGCATTGAATACCATAAATTTTGGACTTTATTTCACCTTCACTTTCACCATATGAATTATTTTTTCACTACATTTTTTTTATGTCCTTGCAACATTTATGAGTACCTAATTGATTTAATATCTATCAGTCGATTTGATAATATTGATCCTTATTGGATGCTATTCACCGTTGTTTGTTATTTGATTTATTGATTTGTCACTGTTCACAATTTTTATGTCATATGTCCAGTGCTGCACTTTTCATTTTATATAGAGAGCTTTATGCCCTGTACACAAGACCGGATTTGCCGTCGGAATAAACTCTGAAGGTTTTTGCGACGGAGTTCTAACGGAATTCCGCTCAAGCTGTCTTGCATACACACGGTCACACCAAATTCCGACCGTCCAGAATGCAATGACGTACAAAACGTACAACGGGGCTAAGAAACGGAAGTTCAATAGCCAGTAGCCAATAGCTTCCGTCTCATACTTGCTTCAGAGCATGCATCATTTTTGGTGCGTCGGAACAGCATACAGAGGAGCGTTTTTTCCGATAGTAATCTGTTCCGTCGGAAAATATTTAGAACATGTTCTCTATCTAAGTCTGTCTGAATTTTCAATGGGGCATACACATGGTCGGAATATATGATGAAAAGCTCCCATCGGACTCTTTCTGTCGGAAATTCTGCTCGTGTGTACGCGGCATTAGAATTCAAACTGAGGACATTTATTTATCCAAAAACAGTATGATGATAAATGGTAAAGTTCAAAGCTCAAGTTACAAAGAAAGATTATTTTGGTAAGTGCATTGCAACCATTTAGTTATTGCTATACCAGCATGCAAAGAATGTAATGGGTCATTTGACCACTTATGAACTAGCACTTGAAAAAGGACACGTGATCTCAATTTAAACGTCACGTTGCAAAATAACCAGAAATTTTCAAAACAAAAGTGCTGGTGTTGTTGAAGTCACTTAACTTTGACTGTTCATGCAATTCTGTGAGTAAAGACAGGGATCCATTTACAAGGGTGTTGCATAATGGGTTTATGTAAAATCTCCATTAACAGCTATAAATAATATTGCAATTAGAAATATATTTCAGTTAGAAGAAAATATATTTAAAGTATTGAGTGTTGTTTTGGTGTTACGGTAATTGGTTCAACTTCAAAGGTTGGCCTTTTGTTTTCCCTGATCACATTTCACCTGAGTAGTCTTCAACAGCCTTCTTTGACTCATCCAATCAGGCTGTGCCTAATACACATTTACTAGGTACAGTGACCAATTATATTAACCACAGTACAGAAAGGGGGGGGGATATAATGCTTTACGACCAAGTTGCAAAGTCCCTCTTTCTGGTGTAGGAACAGACAGCAGTCACCATGGGTCGACCTGAAGTTAACAGGTAATCCAACGATATACTTGCATCTTATATTGTATTGTTAATATGGTTGCTGTGGGTAATTTGTAAATATTATGTAAGCCAGGGGACCTACACTGTACATTGTGTTGTAAATACTGTCAGGTGTGTAACTTGTATACATTATGTAACCCTATCAATAAATGTGTATTGCAGATGGAACTACCTCTTTTGTGTAAGATCTCTCAGATCTACAGCAGATATGTATATGTCCATACTACTACAATAATTGAGGTGTATGCACATATTCACAGAAACTAGGCAACAAGGGTCAGTGCTTTTGTAAAGGTAGCACAGATGAGCTAAGACAATTTGTTATCATGGTAGCATAGAAAAGCTGAGGCTATTTTAAACATCACCCACACATAGATTTAGCATCTGTTAAACTGATCCAAATAATCTACAGATCGAGAAATATAGGCAGCTGGAATTTATTGTAAAACTCAGTTTTGGACCTGTCCTCCTTCACCGCCTGAATTTACCTGCTGATCAATTAAAGTGGTTTTAAAGGCTCAAGGTTTTTTACCATTGTATGCATAAAGGTAAAAAACCTTCTGTGTGCAGCAGCCCTCCCAGCCCCCCTAATATTTACCTGAGCCCCTTCTCGATCCAGCGATGTGCATGAGTGCTTCTGCTCTCCGGGGACTCTCCCTCCTCATTGGCTGAGCCAATGGCTCCCGCTGCTGTCAATCACAGCCACTAAGCCAATCAGAAGAGAGAGGGGTGGGGCCGAGCCGCTAATCTGTGTGTGAAGGAATTCTAATACACTATTCCCAATGCACACATTCCTGTAGAGATGGCTGTATTTGTAAGCGGGTGCTGAAGCGACCACTGTCTGGAACCGTGTGTAGTCAGAGAGAGTGATGATCCCAACCTGTGTCTCTGCGTGTCTATTTATACACAGAGAGAAAGATGTCACCAGCACACCAAGATCTCCAAAAATGAGTCCAAAGCTTTACCAGTGATCACATCCTTACAGCAGAAAGCAACAATTCAGAGCCACGTAGGACCCCTTCATCAGGCATGAGTCACATGCCTGATGAAGGGGTCCTGCATGGATCCGAAACAATGCTTTCAGCTGTAATGATGTGATCGCTGATGAAAGCTTTGGACTCATTTTTGGAGATCTTGGTGTGCTGGTGACATCTTTCTCTCTGTGTATAAATGGACACGCAGAGACGCAGGTTGGGATCATGCTCGGGTGCCCCATTGCAAGCTGCTTGCTCTGGGGCCACTTGGCAGAAGGGATGGGCCAGAAAATCCGGCGGGGGGACCCGATAAGAGGAGGATCAGGGCTGCTCTGTGCAAAACCACTGAACATAGCAGGTAAATATAACATGTTTGTTATTTTTAAAAAAAGAGAGACTTTAATATCACTTTAACCTGTCCATCGCATCAAAGCTGGCCATACACTGATCAAAATTATGCTGGTCTGAATTTTAATCAGTGCATGGGCTCTAAAACAATCAACTACAAATTGAAGAGACATATTGAAAAATGTTTTACCAATCAGAGGCTGCAGCCGCTGATCAGTGTATTCTAACAGTGGTGGATGCTGCTAAGACTACAATGTTCCAGCAAGGGAGATTCCTCCATCCACCTTGTGTGTGTGAATGGAGGAATGTTAGTTTTTTTCAGCCCACTGGCTGAGCAAAAGAAACTAACATGCAGTGTACACACGACCAGACTTTCCGGCAGAAAAGCTCCAACGGAATCATTATGTCAGACATTCCAATCGTGTGTGGGCTTCATTGGACTTTTTCTTTCTAAAATTCTGACGGACCTAGAAATAGAACATGTTTCAAATCTTTCCGACGGAATCAGTTCCTATCGGCAAAACCACTCGTCTGTATGCTATTCCAACGGACCAAAAACAATGCAAGGGCAGCTATTGGCTACTGGCTATTGAACTTCCCTTTTCTAGTCCCGTCGTACGTCATTGTGTTCTAAACGATTGGACTTTGGCGTGAATGTGTGTAGGCAAGGCCGTTTTAGCGTAACTCCGTCGGAAAGACCATCGGAGTCTATTCTAAGGGTAAGTCCCATCCTGTGTACGCGGCAACAGTGTATGGCCAGCCTAAAGGACCAGTATGGAAGCTTAGAAGCTAGTAGGAGGGCAAGGGGAAAGGAAGTAGGTTTGCTCACTGTTCTGATTTGTTCAGCAGTGTGTGTATAATTTTATATTGAGAAAGCTCTGCAAACAAAGGTTTTTTATTTCAGCATTGCAGTTAAAATAACTCTGGTAAACATGTGAAAACAGTCTAGAGATTTATTTTCTGGCATGAAATATGAAATATTTAATATTTGTCTGATTTAATAAAATGAAAACATTTTTATTTTTTTCCCAAACATGATAAATAAGAAACATATACAAAACACTATTTATTTTTTTTAAGTGCATAGACATTCATAAATCACCCACAAAATCAGCTCTGAAAAGCATATAATGTCCCATATGAATGGAAAGGCATTACTCATCAGTTTCATAACACGCTATGACGGACAGTTAAATTTATGTAGTATAATAACCAGTATAATGACTATTGTATAGTAACGACATCACAAAACATTTGCTAGGTAAAAGGACTCTGCGAAGTGAATAACAGTATCACAGATGTATGCTCAGCTGAAATGTATAATCTTACATGTTCCTAATTATGGATAAAGTACTGCAAAACCTGTCAAAGCAAAAATTAGAGAGAGCAACATCTTAGCTTTTGACCTTGAAATATCACTGTAATATCTTAACTGTATGGCTTGTAATGAATATCTTTGAGTTGAGTTTGACCCAAGGCAAACCGTGCATTTGATGTTAAAAGTTAACAAGAGCTACAGATGATTACTTCACAGAGTGAATATGTCATGGAAATTCAATTTTAGATGAAATTAATTCACATATTTTTTGGCTCGTTTTGGTCTGTTAAAATTGTATTAGGTCTTTCCCCTAGCAAGTGGTCATGTTGATTCTTGTATTTTCACCTTTTTTTTAGTAAGTTCAGCAAAATGATCACTATTTTTTCTTTTGTTTTTCTTAAAGCTGTTCATGTGACCCTAGTCCTACAGTAGTAGATTTTCCAAACATCATTAGTAAAAAAAAAAAATAAATAAAAATATTTCAAAGCATTGATTACAAGACACGTGTTATTCAAAAATACTTTGAAAAAACTTTGCTTTTAACATTTGATTTTAGAGTGAATGGACTATCGCAAATGCAAACCACTGTAATGCCGCGTACACACGGTCGGACTTTTCAGCTACAAAAGTCCGACAGCCTGTCCGACAGACTTTCGACGGACTTTCGACGGACTTGCGGCGGACTTTCTAACGAACAGACTTGCCTACACACGATCACACAAAAGTCCGTCGAATTCTTACGTGATGACGTACACCGGACTAAAATAAGGAAGTTGATAGCCAGTAGCCAATAGCTGCCCTAGTGTGGGTTTTTGTCCGTCAGACTAGCATACAGACGAGCGGATTTTTCGACCGGACTCGAGTCCGTCGGAAAGATTTGAAGCATGTTTCAAATCTAAAGTCCGTCGGATTTGAGGCTGAAAAAGTCAGTTGAAAGTCCGGAGAAGCCCACACACGATCGGATTACCAGCCAGCTTTAGTCCGTCAGCGTCCGTTGGACTTTTGTAGACGAAAAGTCCGACCGTGTGTACGCGGCATTATAGTTAGAAGTTTGCTCACCAGATATCACACAGACACTTGTTAGCACAGAAAAACACTGCACTTTACCATGATAACTAGTGTGAACGAGCCTTAAGAGGAGATTTCCCTTCACTTAGGATACATTTCTTCTCACTTCCCATTGGTGTCTATAGGAAAGGAAAAAAAATCTCCATATTTATGACATAGATTGGCAAAAAAAAAAAATAAAACCCCACGAAAAAAAAAATTACAGGAGTTTAAAACATTTCTTCCTCTATAAAAAATAAATATTGGCTTTTGATATTTTTTAACCCATTGCTCACAAACTCACCTCTCCTGCGCTGAGCACTAGTTTGTCAGTGCTGAAAAAAAATGTCTCAGAATCCCAGTAACAGAATCTACTGGTTTGCTTTTTTAAAATTACATCTTCCACAAGTAGAAAAAATGTAGATGTAACTCAAAATGTCTTAGTAATTAATTACCAAATGAAAAAGTACCTTGTATTAAAATACTGTAATGCCGCATACACACGAGCGGAATGTCCGACAGAAAAAGTCAGACGGAAGCTTTTCATCGTCTATTCCGATCATGTGTGTGCCTCATTGGACTTTTTCTTTTTCGAAAATTCTGACGGACCTAGAAATGAAACATGTTCTAAATATTTCCGACGGAACCAATTCCTATCAGGAAAACCGATCGTCTGTATGCTGTTCCGATGGACCAAAAACGCATGCTCTGAAGCAAGTACGAGACGGAAGCTATTGGCTACTGGCTATTGAACTTCCTTTTTCTAGTCCCGTCGTACGTGTTGTACGTCACCTCATTCTGGACGGTCGGACTTTCGTCAGACTTTGGTTTGACCGTGTGTAGGCAAGACTGCTTGAATGGAATTCCGTCGGAGTTCCGTCGGAGAAACCTTCGGAGTTTATTCCCACAGCAAAACCGGTCGTGTGTACAGGGCATTACTCTTTGAAATGATGTCACTGCCTTTTCTGTTTTTTTAAAGCGGGGTTCCACCCAAATTTTGAACAATATCTGTATGTATTCTCTTCCTTGCCTAGATGCTGACATGCCGTTTAAAAAAATTTAAATCGCCGTAATTACTTTTTATTTTTCTATTCTTCTTTGCACTTCCTGGTTCTCCTCCCTTGGGAGTAGGCGTGTTTCTAGCCTCTCCCAGACTCCTGGGAGCTAGTCTCAGGCTTCCCAGGATGCCACTGAGCATGTGCGGGAACGAGCGGTGAATGCTGGGAGCACAGCATTCACCACATCCAGGAAATAAATGCTTGTGGGCTTCAAATGCCCACAATGATAATGGAAACCGCCTGCAGTGAATAATATAAGTTATTCTTTCCAACTAAATCTGACACAGGCGGACATATTACACACAATATGTGAGTATGTAATGCTGAGAAGAAAAGTTTGTAAATGAACTAAAAAAAAAAAAACGATAGATAGGTGGACCCCCGCTTTAAAGAGGGAGAATGCAACTGTGTTTTTTGGATAATTACATTGGGTCAGCTTGGCTCGATGTAAGTACAGTGGAACCTTGGATTAGGAGCATAATCCATTCCCAGGGAATGCTTGTAATCCAAAGCACTCGCATATCAAAGCGAGTTTAGCCATAGAAGTCAATGGAAACAAAGATAATTTGTTCGGCATTGACTTCTATTGCATGCAATACCGCATGTGGCCAGAGGTTGGGGGCGCCGGAGAGACTCAGAAATACTTGGGGGCATCTTAGCTGAGTGTTTCCGAGCATTTCCGAGTGATTCTGAGTATTTCTGAACAGCTGTGACCGACTCCAAACCGCTCCGAGTGCCACCGGTGCCCCCGCACCTCTGGCCAAATGCGGTACTGCACACCCCATTGGCTTGAATCCTGCTAGTTTTGTGAGACAACACTTGCAAACCGAGTCAGGATTAAAAAAAAAAAGTTGCTCGCCTTTCAAAACGCTCGTTAACCGCGTTACTCGTAAACCAAGATTCCACTGTATGCATATCTGATATCTGGAAGGCCACTAATGATGCTGTTAGTAGCTAAAGTAGTCTATGTTACATACAATGAGAGCCATGATCCTCCAGGGTCTATGCAAGTGGCTTCCCCTCTGCACATTGATCACATTGGTCGCTTGCTCAGCACCTCAACCATTCACAGAATGTTTTGTATTTCGTATTAATAAATACAATGTATTCTCTGACTGGATGGAGTGGAAAGGAGGGGCAGTGAAGTCTCCCCTTAACTATTATTTTCCTGATGATTTTTTTAAATTTTTCTAATCATTGGGTTTTCATTTTTTTTTTTCATTTGTATTTGTTTTGTTTGTTTAGTGTTACATTAAAAATAGTGTGGCGTTATAAAAAATTTAAATGTTTTTGTAAATACCTTTGCAGTGCTTTGTAGCAGAATCATAATTTTAGTGTAATTTTAAATAAATGAATAATACAAATAGTAAAAATTATACTTTTTATCTAAAGTAACAATACTTTTTTAACTCTGCTCAAATTAGTGATTTTTTTTTAGTTTAGTTATTGATTTTTGCAAAAAATTAATTATTTTCAGGTCAATATTACCAAAAGAAAGCTTTTTCATGCTGGATATCTCTCTTGCATTATAACAAGTTTGAATATAAGGTTAATGTACTGTATGTTGTATGCTAAAAACTGACAGATTACTACTGTGTCCAAATAGGTGTAAATAACTATGTAAGAATCCCTCCTGCCGAACAATTGTCTTCTCCCGGCAGGGGGGTGAGGGAAGCTATCCCCTTCGGAAGAAGACGTGATTATCGCTAGCGGCTATAGCAGCTGCCTGCGATAATTGGAAGCAAATCCGGCAGGCTGGTTGTACCCAAGTTGATCAATCTATCCATTTGGCGCAATTAGCCTGCCCATTAATGGTCTAAATCAGGGTGGATATAGAGCAATGATTTTTTTTTTTTTTTAAATCAGATTTTTTTTTTAATTTAAATTGGATATTTTGGCTTTAAATCGATTTTTTTTATTTAAAAAAAAAAACATTTTAATAAAATGCTTTTGGAGTAAAAAATCTAGCTAAAGATCGTTTTCTATTTAAGATACAATAATAATTTTGTTTATTCAGCTGAAATGGAGCTTAGTTACGTAGCATGAGGCTGTATATTCTGCAATATTTACATTTTTCGTAAATTCATTTAATGAATCCAAGCTCTACAAGCTGAGAAAAAATGCACTGCATTGATGCATTCACACAATTTTACAGTAACCATGAGATAAAACAAAGTTCAGGAATATTCCTTCATCCCATTGTTTTGAAAAACTATGTACACTTCAAACTGTATGACTGAATCGGTTCTGATATCGATGCTTTACTAACCTGACAGCTTATTATTCTAAGTAGGAAACCTTCATTTTGTTTACAAATATTAAAGATTCTAACTACCAGTAAGGGGTCCTTACATTTAAAGAGCACCAGTCATTTCAGATCCATCATGGCAGCGCCTGTTAGCGGGCATCCGCTCACCTGCTTCCGCCAGGTCCCTCATCTTGTTGTGTCACTGCTGTATCACCAGCCGTCCCATTAAAGTGAATGGGACTGTCGGTGAGTCAACAGCGGGTCAGAGGAGAAGCCGCTGCGGGACAGGGATGACAGTTGCTCTTTAAAAATCTTGATTTAAATCAAGCCTTTTTACTAGTGATTTAAATCATGATTTAAATCGTGATTTAAATCGACTTGATTTAAATCAGATCCACCCTGCTTAACCGGCTGCAATTCGAACCGTATATGGCCGGCCTTAGTGTTGTAAAGGAATCACATATACTCCTGTGGAGGATTATTTACAGGTGTATTTTAAAAACAATTTGTCTACAATATGTATGGTATGAACCTTTTTTTTATTTCAATGTTTTTATTAAAGATTTTGCATAGTACAAACAATAATACATTGGGCAAAATATCATTACAGACTTGTAGAAAAAAAGAAACAAAAACAGGATGCGTTGTAAATCTTGGAATACAAATAAAAAGCAGAAGAGGTACAATCAAGTCGTAACTTATAAAGCTCGACCTTAACAGATAACTTTAAAAGGTCTTTCAGCTGAGATAGTGCGTTATATTCTGGGGAAGGACTCTGTACTGATGTACACTGCGCATTGCTCAATGAGATTGGGTATCTAGCCGTTGCACCCAAACACCCCTGTCGGGATCTAACTGTGTCTGGGTGGAGGCTTTTACTGCCCGACTGTTAGATGCTATTGTACCAATCTCACGGTAGTGTGGTGCATTTTACAGAGTGGTTCAGCTACTTTGGTCCTGGCCAGGCATTACCTCTGAGCGTGGTGTGGCGATTATACACAAAAATTCCGTCCGTGAGGCCAGTATTTGGGTATGGGGGGGGGGGGATAGATTATGGGGAAAGGGCTTATGTAGGGAGGGGGTAAATCTGTAGAGAGTTAGTCGGCTCAAGCGTTAGGTAGCCGGTTCTGCCCCTCAGGTCAGGCTATAGGTATGAAGATAGGAGGCTATGGTAGTCTGCTGATTCCTTAAAATGTAGCCAGCATGCCCATGTTGTGTGATACTTGGAGGGGGTATCTCTTGCCTGGTGTATGAGATCCTCCATCTCAGCTATCTTACCCACTCTACGTAACCATTCGGGTATGCTGGGGGGAGAAGTAGTCTTCCAGTGATTGGGTATGCAAAGTTTTGCCGCGTTAATCATATGTAGTGTTAGGGACTTTTTGTACGCTCCTTGGGGAATGGAGGTGTGATGGAGTAAGTATTGAGCCGGGGCAAAGTCTGGTGTGTAGGTAGTGATTTGTGAAATGAGATGGTGTATCGCTTTCCAATAAGGTTGGATGAGGGGGCATTCCCACTATATGTGTATCAGTGAACCGTGGGCATTATTGTATAGTGGTGGGACATTGGGATGGAATCTGTGGATTTTATTGGGGGTTCTATACCACCTTGAGAAAAGTTTGTAACCGTTTTCCTGTGTGGAAACGTGCAAGGAGCCTTTATGTATGTGGGTGAGGATGTGGTCCCAGTCTTCTTGAGTGAGGTCAATCTTTAGTTCATTTTCCCATTTCTGGCTGGCAGTGTCATCTTTGGTAGAGATTGTAGCATATAATAATGTATAAATATCTGATATGATATGCCTTTGAGGTTCAGATCTGGTACATAAAGCCTCAAAGGGCGTTAACTCTCTGTCCCATTGGGTAGGTTGGGTAGAATGAATCAAAAAGTGTCTGATCTGGAGGAAGTTAAAGAAAGGAATATCTGTGTCTGGAAGTTTGGAAGGGAGAGATCGAAAAGGGATCATCTTCCCTTTATCGAAAAATGATCCTGCTCTGACTGAGTGCTTTACGGGGTCATCAGTAATACGAAGGACTGAGATACCCGGAGGAAAGTCCGGGTTTCGATCTAAAGGGGTCAGTGGACCGGGCGAGGAGGCAATTTTCATCTTGTTGCAGACATTACGGAAAATCTGTAAAGTTGGGCCGATTAGGGGGTGTGATCTACTTTCCTTCGGGGTCCCGAGGGTGCTTATCCATGGGGAATGATGGATTGGAAATGAGGAGAACGCCTCCTCAAGGCCAATCCAGGCCTTAAGTTTAGCGTGCAGGTGCCAGTCCACAATTCTGGCCAGATGGCAGGCCCAGTAGTATTTTTGTATATCTGGGAGACCAATTCCTCCCTTCAGTCTGGGTGTCACAAGCTTCTCCCAGCGTATACGCGGGTGTTTGTCAGCCCATAGAAATTTCAAGCACAATTTTTTGTAGGTGGTGAAGAAAGAAGGGGGGAGCTTGATCGGTATCGTTTGCAACAGGTACAGAAGTCTGGGAAGTATGTTCATTTTCAGGATGGCTGCCCTCCCGAACCAGGAAAAAGTGCCCTTATTCCAGGTTTGGAGATCAGTTTGCATAGTCTTAAGAATGGGTAAGAAATTTCTAGAGTAAAGGTCTTCAAGTTTAGCCGGCAACTGAATACCTAAGTAGGTGATGGCCTGCGATTCCCATCCAAAAGGGAAGTTGGCCTGGCATTGTGACATTAAAGAGTTGGGTAAGGAAACATTAAGGGCCTTAGATTTTGTAAAGTTAATTTGGAGGTTAGAGAGGGATTTGAAGAGGGAGAAGTCTTTGAGGAGATTGAGAATTGTGATTATGGGGTCCATGAGAAACAGAAGGATGTCATTAGCGTATGCGGCCAGTTTATAATGATTATCTTTGATGGTAACTCCATTGATAGATGGATTAGTCCTAAGCCTGTGAAGCATAGGTTCCAGAGTGAGAATGAACATAATGGACGATAGGGGACACCCCTGTCAAGTTCCGTTCAACAGGGAGAAGGCGTCCAACAGGTGACCATTGACCCTAATTCTCGCCGTTGGGGATGAGTAAAGAGCCAGTATATATTGGAGCATACGTTCTCGAAAACCCAATTTGCGTAGTACTTCTGTCATGTAGTCCCAGGCCACTCTGTCGAACGCCTTCTCCGCATCGAGGGAAAGAAAAAAGCCCGGAGTGTTAGATGATGACAACCAGTGATGTACACTGATGGCCTTCAGGGTGTTATCGCGGGCCTTGCGGCCAGGGATAAAGCCTACCTGATTCAAAGAAACTAATGTGGGGAGTAGAGGAAGTATGCGGTTCACGAGTATTTTCGCGTAAATCTTCACGTCAACGTTTATGAGTGAGATAGGTCTGTAATTTGACACCACAGTCGTGTCTTTACCCTGTTTGGGTATCATAGTAATATGGGCCTCCAGGATGTCCGGATTATTAGTGGGAGAGGTAGGCAGTGTGTTAAAAGTGGTCAGAAAGTGTGGGATGAGTGTTTCCTTGAAGGTTTTGTAATAGCTAATAGATAAGCCGTCCGGGCCTGGGTTTTTACCTGGTTTCATTTGGTTAAGGGCTGTAATTGTCTCTTCCCACGTAAGTGGATTGTCTAGATTAGCTGCTTCATCGTCTGAGATGGGTTGTGGGCCATAGTGGGTTAAGAAGTCCTTTATCAATTTTTCCCTGTCCTGAGCGAGGTCTGTCGTCAGAGGAGTAGGTAGATTATAGAGATTGGAGTAGAACTGTTTAAATTGATTAGCTATGTCAGAGGAGTCTTCAAATTTGAGTCCTGAAGGATCCACAATAGCATGGATGGTCGAGGACGCCTTTTTATTTTGCAGGGCCCTTGCAAGTAATTTGCCAGATTTGTTACCGAATTCGTAGTAGAGTCGTTGTGTAAGGGCATATTTGCGTCTAGTTGATTTCCAGAGTTCCTCGAGAAGGTCTTCTCTGGCTATCAATAATTCCTTAAAAGTTTTTTCAGCTAGAGATCGTTTGTGCTTCTTTTCCAGAGAATGGATACGCTCCGATAGTTCAGCAATTCGTGCTTGTCTGGCTTTCCGCTTTGTTGCGGCAATGGATATAAGTTCGCCTCGGACGACACATTTGTGTGCTGCCCAAAGGGACATCGGGTGAATATCGGAGGGGGCATTCTCTCGAAAATAGTGTTGTAGGCAGGTGTTTATTCTCTCTATGTGCTCTGGGTCATTGAGGAGGGAGTTGTCCAAACGCCAGATCATTGACCTCGAGGGAGTTGTGGAGAAAGTGATGGTGATGGAGATGGGGTGATTATCTGACAGGATCATGGGGTCTATGGTAGCGGTTACTAAGGAGTCCAAGTCTGATTGAGTCAAAAAGAAGTAATCTATCCTCGTATATTTATGATGTGGTGCGGAATAAAAGGTGAAATCCTTGGTATTGGGGTATAGTGTGCGCCACGTATCATGCAGGGTTAAGTTAGCTAGCTGTATTTTGATTGCGCGCAAAGCCCTATATGTTATGGCAGAGGATCCAGAAGAGGAGTCCAGCGAAGGGGTGAGGGCCAAGTTAAAGTCACCTCCGACAATCAGCATTCCCCTGTAAAATGATGTGAGACTTTGTAAGGTATTGCAGGAAAAAGGGTACTTGCTGTTTGTTGGGGGCGTAAAGGTTGGCCAGCGTAATAGGTTTGTTATGTAATTTGCCAATGAGAAATATATAGCGAGCATTGGTGTCAAGCATCGTGTCCTGGACTTGAAAGGGACAGTTTTTAGAGATTAAAATGGACACCCCTTTAGATTTGGAGTCAGCGTTAGTCGCATGATAGACAGTGGGATAAAATGAGTTGTAAAGTTTGGGGATATTGTCAGATCTGAAGTGTGTTTCCTGAAGAAACACCACATAAGCCCTTGCCTTTTTTAGAAGGAGAAGCAGCTGAGATCTTTTTTCAGGGGTGTTGAGTCCCCTAATGTTTAGAGAGTATAGCCTGACCTGAGGGGGTGGAGCCCCTCCGCCGGGAGGAGCCATAAAATAGTGCGGGATTTCCTTGTCTGTCTGAATGAAGGGCGCCGAGGTAGCAAGAGGGTCTGGGAGAGGGAGGAAGATAAAGGGTGGGAGTGCGGAATAGAGGGAGGGGTAGGAGGATCGTACTCCTAATTAGTAAACCGAGAAGGTGGAGGACCAGCCCTTTCTTCTAAGAGCGACGGGTATATGGAGGTGTATTTGGGAAGCGCTCGGATGGAAAAGATATGATGCCGCCAGTGGTCTAGGTGTGTAGGATGTGGGGTCCAAGTATTCTATCCTCCCTATATTAATAGTCAGACGGAGCGTTCATTATGGAGGGGGAAAGCAAGATTTGTGTCAGTCTGCATTCTAAACATAACAAGACAGTTGAGGAGATGTCGCCTAAAGGTATGGGGATACCTGTAAGACATGTCTCAATATAACAATAACTGTAACTTATAACTGTTGGGGTACAGTGGAAACAGATAAACAAACGGTAAACCCAATTCAAAACCGCAACATGTATTAGCGTCAGCCAGGGAGTCAGTAGGGATTACATAGGATTAAGTCCATGAACTGTGTAATCTACAAGGAGGTTCGGCTAAGCCTTGGCTATCTTGGGACAGTAACCCAGCCACGAGGTTTTCAGTGCATAAGCAGGGCTGACCGTTCGCTACTTGGGAGCTATAGGGGAGCTCCTTAGGGTGTTCAGGTTCTTTTCAGTATAGGTAGTGTCAAGGGTGGGAACTCTAGATATCATCCTGAGGTGAGGAAAGAAAATCCACCCGTAGTATGCTATGTAAAACTGAAAAGTCCGTGGCCTGTACTAAGTGCAGATGAAGAGTAAGGTCTGTTGAAAGAGCTTTGAAGGTATACCTATACAGGCCGGCTGGAGTCCTTAAGTTGGATAGAGACGTCCGCACTGGGGCAGACATATTGGTAGTGGATGTTCCGGGACTGTAAAGAGCCCGGTGTGGGGCCACTTGCTGTGCATTTAAAGTTAGAGGGGAACTCACAATGTACAAGGTTTCCTTATTGCAAGTACATGATGAGGTTATCGAGAAAGGAAACCAGCAGACCTGTGGTAGCTCATTTACTATTCCTGCAATGTGTATATGTATCTAATAAGCCCCTTGGGGGGGGAGGTCAAACATCACACCCTGCTCTTCTGTGCCGACAGTCACTTAGTTTGTTTGAGATAGAGGCAAAAGTCAAGCAATATCACCAACTGTATTAAACCTATAAACCTGAAAACGGTAAGTAAAAGCCTGAACTCAGTTGCCGATTTTGCTTCAGGAGGTGAACGTGTCCTTAGTCTATGAAGGTTAGCTGGCGTTTTTATAAAGCATAGTCCGTCTCCACGAAACCTCAGAACCACAGGAGCAATTATGTGTATCCACTACTGTAAAAGGCAGTGAGAAATAGAGCTCCTGCGGTATTGTGCAGTAAGCCAAGGGTAAAGAAAAGTGAATAAAACAGAGGACAACTTTCTTGCAGAGGCAGATTAAAAACCATGTGAGTTCATTATGAGATGTCAGCGGGGGAAAAAAGAAAAAGAAAAAAGAAAAGGGAGACAGTGGTAGAAACGTATCTGTAGCTGTGGCGAATCATCGATCAGTGCCCCTGAGATTGCCTGCGATTCAGTCCGAAATCGTGTCTGGCCCTTCTTGAACGCGGGGAGTCGGTCGGGCTGACAGCATCGTGGAGGCTTCTGGTGGACACATGAGGTCTAGAGCCTGAGGTGGATCTGCGTCTGCGGTACCGGGTGTTTTGGGCTTCCATCGGTTCCTCACGTCGCTGCTCTCTGCTGGGCGGTGGACGATGGCGAAATTCGGCGTACCAATTCGGAACTTCCGTCAGGGGGATATCCAGGGTTTCACAAAAGGAAGGTAGTTCTTCTGGAACTTGTAGTATTGCCGTGCGGCCTTGATTAGTGGCAGAGAGGGCAAAGGTGTATTTCCATCTATAGTGGATGCCCTTGGCACGCAGAGTATCCAGCAACGGCTTCAAATCTCTTCTATGCTGCAGCGTGATACCTGAGAGGTCTTGGTATATGTGAATGTCTGCACCCCCATGTGAGAGTTGGATCCTGTTCCTTGCCTTGCGAAGTATGTCTTCCTTCAGCTTATAGTCAACCAGGCAGCATACCACGTCTCTGGGGGGGTCAGTTTCTCTCCCCTTGGGCCTTAAAGCGCGATGGATATGCTCCATTTCCACTACTGTCTGTGCTGGTCTGTCTAAGAGATTGTTAAACAGGCCAGTAATGGTGGCCGTAAGCTGTTCAGTCTCTACCGATTCTGGCAGTCCCCTGACACGCAAATTATGGCATCTGCCTCTGTTATCCAGGTCTTCCACATGACGCTGGAGGTCTCTAAGTTGCAGGGTATGTGTATCTACCTTCTGGGTCACTCATGCTGGGCTGAGACTTTTTCTACTTCTTGCACCCTTTCAGAAATGGCGCGAATATCCAGGCGCAAGTCCGCTATGGCTGCTGACAGGGTGTCTTTAATGTCTGCTGCCACTGCTCTCAGATCATAAAGGCTGGGGTGATGTTGTTGGAGAGCGGCATGGTCCCCTGGCTCAGATGTGGAGAGGGTAGACGGTGTGCTCAGCAGTGGTGGCGCTGTGTTCTCCTGAGGGCTCTGGCGGGAAGCCACCATGTTACTCCTCTGGGTCCTGAAAAGCTCAGGGAGAGTCTGGCTAAGAGCGCCTGAGTGTCTCCGTGGAGAGTGGGAGCGGGATGCGGATGAATTCCGGGACGCTGTCCCCATGTTTGACAACTGGCAGAGCGGTACAGGGCTTCCGTCAGAGCAGGGAGGATGGATAGCTGCAGGAGCTTGTCTCTCAAGCGTCCATCTTCTCCTGAGGTCAGGCCAAGCCCCCCCCCGGTATGAACCTTTTTATGTATTTTATGTATGAATACATTTTTGTTATTAGTTTTAACAGATGTGTACTGTGGTTTCTCGGGCACCATTAAAAGTTCATTCTTCTAATACACCTATATGGAGGATACAGTGCTCACGTGTGTATGTCCAATCCCTCCCAAACTGATTATCCTTTAGTTCCTCTTCCTGTTGAAAAAAGCCTACTGTTTCTAGAGTTCACTAGCTAAAGCTTCATTATACACAAATTAAAAAACAAAACTTTCTTGAGTCATAAGCAGTGGCAACTGGTGTTTTTATTTTTGGGGGGGGCAAACACCCCCTCCCCACATCTAGGTTCCAGGCGGGCACCACTGCAATGGGCGGGCATCTTCTTCTTCTCTGAATCACGGAGGCTTCTGCTGTGTGTCTTCTCCATCCTCCTAGGCATCCAATAGGATCGCCTATCCTTTCAGCCAATCAGGTGATGGGTCTCACGACCTGCTTCCTGATTGGCCGGGAGGAGGATCAGTGTGAGAAACTAACTAATGGACGGGCCACCACTAGTCACAAGGGATAGCATACATGCAAGGGCAACATTTATTGATACAAACAAAATATAGGTGTCTTGCGAGCCACAGATGGACTAATGCCTCTAAGGAGTAAACTATTTAAGCTGCAAGCACTGAACCACGTTTCATTGCGTGTAGATAGATAAAAAATATATAATAAATGTGCCCGCGCTAGTATAGTGTCACATATAAAATATATAAAAAATATTTTCACATATAAAACACATGTAATGTGATAAATAAAACCATACAGGTAAAATATAATGCAAATAACTATAAATGATAAACCACCAAGTGCATATAAAGGTGCAATCGTGGTAGTAACTAATAAAAGTGCAACGTGCTAAAATATAAATATCAAAACACTTTCCAGTGACAAATGAGTGTATATCCCAATTAATAAATACAAATCACAAAAAACGTGAATAAATAGTGTCCATAAAATGAATAAACATCATGCTTCTTCTGATGGGTGTATAAATCACAACACGTGAAAACTGTGCTCTCCCGTGACACCCCACATGTGCTTGCGCTCACCTTCAGTCCTGTGACACAGTAATTAAACGGTGTCAAAATAAGCATTGGGGCCACTCCTAGGCTCACTCAGGATACAATGATGCAAAGACACTCCTCCCAGGTGAAACTGCTAGGCTCACTCAGGTTACAATGGTGCAAAAACACTCCTCTCAGGTAAAACCAAGATCCAAAATCATAGAAAAAACAAACAGAGGGACTCCATAGTGCAATATAGCCAGGACATTTATTAAAGAATAAGCCCTCCAAGAGGGTACTCACATTGGATGGGTGCTAGAGTGCACCAGACTGTACAGGTAAAATAATAAGCAGCTGATCGTATGGCGTGCGGTATGGCATGTGCAATCCTCCTCCTCTGCTGACAGCTCCGTCCTACCCCTCCCCTGGGGAGGGGTAGGACGGAGCTGTCAGCAGAGGAGGAGGAGGATTGCACATGCCATACCGCACGCCATACGATCAGCTGCTTATTATTTTACCTGTACAGTCTGGTGCACTCTAGCACCCATCCAATGTGAGTACCCTCTTGGAGGGCTTATTCTTTAATAAATGTCCTGGCTATATTGCACTATATTGCACTATGGAGTCCCTCTGTTTACCTGAGAGGAGTGTTTTTGCACCATTGTAACCTGAGTGAGCCTAGCAGTTTCACCTGGGAGGAGTGTCTTTGCATCATTGTATCCTGAGTGAGCCTAGGAGTGGCCCCAATGCTTATTTTGACACCGTTTAATTACTGTGTCACAGGACTGAAGGTGAGCGCAAGCACATGTGGGGTGTCACGGGAGAGCACAGTTTTCACGTGTTGTGATTTATACACCCATCAGAAGAAGCATGATGTTTATTCATTTTATGGACACTATTTATTCACGTTTTTTGTGATTTGTATTTATTAATTGGGATATACACTCATTTGTCACTGGAAAGTGTTTTGATATTTATATTTTAGCACGTTGCACTTTTATTAGTTACTACCACGATTGCACCTTTATATGCACTTGGTGGTTTATCATTTATAGTTATTTGCATTATATTTTACCTGTATGGTTTTATTTATCACATTACATGTGTTTTATATGTGAAAATATTTTTTATATATTTTATATGTGACACTATACTAGCGCGGGCACATTTATTATATATTTTTTAACATTTATTGATGACTGAACTAACTCTCTACTGATGGCTGACTATGAAGAAAAAATGACTCAAAAAAAAAAAGCAATTTTGGGAAGTAATTTAAATTAATCAGAGATGTACAAAGCAACTATACTAACACTGCACTCCCTGCGTGCATTTCAAGAGTTTATTTTCAATTCTGATTGGAGTGCGCCTTTTAATTATAACAACAATTTTGACAAATATTTAATTAGATGTCACTATGTGTTTCATTAAAAAAAGTAAGTTGTATATATTTTCTGATGAAACCACATAATAAAAATCATCACCTTGCTCTCCGACATGCAAACATTTGCAACAAAAAGATACAATAGAAACATAACAACATAAGTGATTTTTATATGTTTAGCAGTTAAGCACTCAGCAAGTCCAAAACACAAACAACTAAAAATAACAGTCATCCAGGCATGATGAGGAGAGATTCCCTTTCTTAACTTTAGATCTGCTAAGTGAAAAATGATCTTTTATGTAAAGCTATCATTACTTGTCTATTTGCAGCGGGTTTGCTTACACTCTACGTTGTAATTATAGACAATAGGTTTACTCCCCGCCTGTTGCTTTGAACTGAAGGGCGCAGTGTTTCCTCACTCTCCAGTGCACTCATTTTATGACTGAGAGGGGTGCTTTGATTTTTTACGTTCTGTTTAATTGTTACGCAATGATTAAAAAAAAAAAAACGCTGTTAGTTGATATTATTAAAAAAAAAAAAAAAGAGCGTGATTTATACAGCTATGAAACCCAAAACCTGTTTTTGCAGAATGGGGTGATTGAGAGTCTGCAATCTCATATCTATGCGCTACCTGCAAACACTAGCTTTGGGTTTTTTCTTTAGCGGGAATAACCATTGAGCACATTAGAAAACCATGCCTGATTTCTGTTGTCCCCCACCTGAGGGTGGTGGATTTTAATTATGCATTCAAGCCTCTTCCTGTCTATTGCTTAAAAATGTCTTGTGTATTGCTTAGTGATACTAAAGTCTCGCTTTTTTTTTTTTTTTAAACATGATATACTTACCTGCTGTGAAATGGTTTTGTACAGAGTAGTCCAGATCCTCCTCTTCTTGGGTCTCTCTTCAGTGCTCCTGGCCCCTCCCTCCTGTTGAGTGTCTCCCATAGCAAGCAGCTTGCTATGGGGTCACCTGAGCCAAGCCCCAACTTCCAGTGTCTATTCAGACATGGAGCCGCTGCCTGGCCCTGCCCCCCTCTCTCCTCATTGGCTCACTGACTTTGATTGATAGCACCGGGAGTCAATGGTGATTCACTGCTGTCTCAGCCAATGAGGAGGGAGAGTCCAAGACAGCCGAGTCTCTCAACATCACTGGATCAAGAGGGAGCTCAGGTAAGTATTAGGGGTGCTGGGGGGAGTGCTGCACACAGAAGGCTTTTTAGCTTAATGCATGAATGCATTAAGATAAAAAATCTTCTGCGTTTACAGCCACTTTAAGCACACTGTTAAAGCACACTTTAACAGTGTGCGTAAAATTGTGCCATTGTAAATGTTATTACATAGAAACTATAATCTTACCTAGGCTGGGAGTTGGGGAACATCAGTTTTTATTCAAGGTAATTTTATTAAAGTAACTCTGACATTAGAAGGGAGCTGATGATGAGCTGTCTCCCTGGTCAATTAAAATGTGCAGGAGGGAAGAATGGGTCAGCAAGCTTCAATGCCACCAGTAAGTAAATTTGCCTTTAAAAAAGACTATAGCATAGCCAGGGCCTTGGGGTAAGCTGGAGGAATGTGTAGGTAACTCTTGGCTAGAGCCCGGCTAGCCACCAGACAGCTTTGCTGTTTAAACTTTAACGCAGAGCTCCACCCAAAAGTGGAAGCTCCACTTGTCTACACCACCCAGCCCTCCACTGCCACATGTGGCACTTCTTGGGGGTGAGTACCCGGTACCCAAAACCAGGTACCCACCCCCACTTTCTGGTAAGATTGCCCCATGGCAATCTATGTCATGTCAGGCCCGTCCTCCTTCCCCCCGCTGCCTTTTGGGACCTGTGTGTGAGTGTCCCAAAAGACGATGGGACCATTCAGAAAGCGCAGCGTGACTCGCATAGTACGAAACTGGCTATGAAGCCTGAAGGCTTCACTGCCCGTTTCCCTTACCTGCACTGCTGGCGCCTGCACCCAAAGCAGTAGTGTATTTAGGTTTTGTGCTGCTCTAGGCCTGACTAAACCCATGCACCCCCTAATTTAAATGTGACCCACCCCTTCCTATCAAGGCCACACCCCTTGCTGTTTTAAAACCTGTCCTGAAATTTTTGAGTGGGGACACTAGTTCTGAGGGCCTGGGGGGGGCAATGGATTCCCTAATTTGCATAGATTTCCACTTCCTGTTTGGCTATGGGGCAGGAAGTGAAGGGAAATCTTTGCAATGGGACAGGGATGGTAAAAAAATAAACTGACAGGGGCTATAACCCTCCCTTATTCTATCCAAAATGAAAAAAAAAAAAGTGTTGCCTATAGTTCTACTTTACACACAAATTTCTGATAATTTTATAAGAAGATATAACCATGCCAATGGTGCAGCAGAAAACATAGCACAGTGAGGAAGGTTTATGGTCCAGGATGAGAGGACAATCAAAATTAGAAGCGGTGCCCCCCCCCCCCCCCCACAGTTGCGGAATGCTGGCCGGCCGCACTGCTTCCAGAAGCAGTGCGCTTTATGGGGGCGCTAGACTAATTTGCCTCTCAGCCCAGTCCGCCCCATAAGACTGGCGCTACACTAAGAGCACAAACCGGCGCGGACTCTTTCTGTGCTGCCCCCCCTGCAAAGTGCTGCCCTAGGCCTGGGCCTTGTTGGCCTAGGCCAGAATACAACGTTGACCCAAAGCCGAAGGATCCCCAGAAAGGTAAGTGTCCTTATATTCAAAGTTGGACCTACAGTATTTGTAGCTGCTGACTTTTAATTTTTTTCTTTTTACAGGCTGGAACTCCACTTTAAACTACAGTTTATATTTTAAATCCTTAATCAGCCAACTGTCCAGATTGCACTTACACAATGAATCCAAATCCTAATGAAGGGGAATTTGTGTATGACCCCCAAAATGCATTGAGATTGATAGACCCTTTTATTGTGGCAAATTAAAAAATCGAATCTGGATCAATACCTTAGGTCCCTTTCACACATGCGGTACGTCTGTCCATTATTCATCTTTCCATTGATGGATGAAAAACAGACATCAATGCATTTCTATGGAAAAACAGATGATCGTCCATTTACATCAGTTTACACCCACTTCTGCCAACATTAATTTTTTGGAACAGATCAAAGCCCTATTTCTCTTCCGTTAAAAAAACGAATCGGATGAAAAAACGGATGTAAACGGACAAACGGTCTGTTTTGGCATGAAAAAATGTCTCCAAGACTCAAGTGGTTAAGGACTCTAACTGGGAGATGTAAAAAGGGATGAAAAACGGATGAAAAACTGATGTTAAAAATAAACTGATCTGATCAAACGTATGGTCCACATGTGTGAAAGGGGCCTTTGTCTTTTTTTCACTCCATACAACCAGACCAAAGTGATTCTTCCAAGAACCACATGAACTCCATCAGGCAGTAAAGAGCTGCCATACTATAACAAACATTTGATTTAGTCAGACTTCCATAAAGCTTGAAGTTCAGTGCTTCACCATCCTATATTTCAGATTGAACTTTATGCTTGACTACATCTCTCCCCCTTTCCATGGCCAAGTCTTTTCACACCTATGTGCATGCAGTAATTCCTGTTTATGATGCGTGTTACAGTATGCGATTTGCTTGCTTATATGTGTTTGCTCATGAGTTATACACAGAGGGGGAGTAACAGTCGAGAACAGAGTTTCAATGTTGCAGATATAGTACAAATACACAAACAGCGGAATCATTGCCATTCATCTCAGTGGGCCACCAAAATGAAACATGCAAGTACTTAAAAAAGGATCTTTTAAAATAAGGTTTTTATACTTTTTTTTCTTGCGTTATAATATTGGTTTGCAGCAGACAAAATGTGAATAGGTGTGAATAGGCCCTTAGTGGGGATTTAAACTTTGTAGTCTTTTATTAAAATACTAGGATTATTCCCAAGGGTCTCAATTTCTGGGCTACATAAATGATTAAAGTAAAGAGCAGTGGCTTGATTTGCTGAAATCAAATTTGCTTTGTTTTTTAAGAATGAGGGAAAGTAAAATCTAAAGGTCTTGCGCTTGGAAAACCATCTGGAAAAATGAATTGTCAGAGATTAAAGCAATGCATCTCTGTCAGCCAAAGAAAACCGACAGGTACTGTATCAAATATTTTCTTGCCCCAGACAAAAGGTCTGCCTATGTATGGCAGCTACTCTGTCATGGGTTATAGTATCTGGAGAGCCAGGATATTCAACTGATAAGGTTTGTTTTCCAGCTTTAGATATAGAGTGTCCCAATGCTAACTTTGTTAGTTAAACAGTAGGACAACCCTTGACCGCACTGGTTGAATATAAATATAATGGTAAATATTACTGACTGAGACTTCTGATTTTATTATTTTAGAATGTGCTTTTAATTAAATTAATTCTTCCGTATGTCTTTCTGGTAAAGGACTGTCCTGAAATAAACTAAAAGTAATCTTTATTTACAAACAGAAAACATTTAGTCTACGTTTAAGGGGCTTTTTCAACCTCATACGACTTTGACTGATTGTTACTTGCCCCCTGGCAACTTTTACTAAACATACTGCTTTAATTTGGTTGCTTCCACTGATGTTTACAGCCAGATTTTTGTTTCAAAAGGTTGTTTATTTTCTTTGCCAGTCATTTCACATAACCCCGTGCTGGCTACAAATCCATACCTAGTGCACAGTTAAAGGTTTCTGACAACAGAAACATATAAGCATTTGATAGCATGATGTAATGGCTGAAGGTCAAACCCATCCTCTTTAATAAATGGTAATCAATATTCACAAGGATTCTTTGTTTAAAGCTGATTATGTTTCAGTTTCCAAGTGTGCTGGGCTGGGTGCTGAATTCTTTAGAGGTTTTCAAGCCAAACTCCAGGATAACAGCAACTCTTCTCCCAGCCCCTTCAACTACCTGCTGGTATGAAAACAAAAAACGATCCAAATGCCCATTTTACTTAACTGAAGCCACAGTCACATGACAATTCTTCTCTCTTTTTCTATTTACTTGATAGGGTGAAAATAAACGGGTGCCCTTTGGTGGCTAATGAGCACCTATACCTTGCCTGTGCCACGTCCTGAGAGGTACACGTAATGAAATTCAAAAGGAAATAATGGACTTTAAAGGCACGTAACATAAGATTTAACAATTTATTGGTCTAGAGTAAAATGTTTTATACACAGTACAACAATTTAAAAAAGTAGAAAAAGCCTAAAATTGTTCTTGGACTACATATGGATCCCCTAGAGGAAAATGTAGCATATATAATGCTAATAACACAGATCTCAATGCATCAGCATATATTCCAGTCCTCAAAATGTTGGGGTACCATACGCCCTCATATGTATCTTTGAATATTCCGCTCATATGTTTCGCTCTACATGGTTCGCGACCATTAAGTAGTTTCTTCAGGAGCTTTAACAGATCTATTCGGATAAGAACATACATTTATTAAGGTCAAAAACAAAGATCACAAACAATTATAAGACAAAATATTTGCGTAATGCATTTCCCTACACATTGTGTCCGATATGTGTAGGGCAATGCATATGCAAATATTTTGTCGTATAATCGTTTTTGACCTTTTTTGTTCCTTAATACATGTATGTTCCTATCTGAATAGATCTTTTAAAGCTCCTGAAGAAGCAACTTAATGGTCGAGAAACATGTAGAGCAAAACATATGGGCGGAATATTCAAAGAAACATATGAGGACGAGTGGTACCCCAACATTTTGAGGATTTGTATACTGTATGCTGAAGCATTGAGATCTATAGACTGCCTTGAGTCTATAGGTGTGTTGGCTGCTTTTCACTTTCTTTCTAAACGTAGCGCTGTACTTAATTTTTATTTTTGATCTGTGTTATTAGCATTATATATACTGCCTTATCCTCTAGGGCAGGGATCTCCAAACTACGGCCCTCCAGCTGTTGCAGAACTACACATCCCATGAGGCATTGTAAAACTCTGACATTCACAGGCATAACTAGGCATGATGGGAATGGTAGTTCCTGAACAACTGGAGAGCCATAGTTTGGAGAGCCCTGCTGTAGGGGATCCATATGTAGTCCAAGAACAATTTTCGGCTTTTCTATACTTATTTCTATTGTTGTACGGTGTATAAAACTTTTTATTTAAGATCAATAAATTGTTACATTTTATGTTATGTGCCTTTAACGTCCATTACCTCCTTCTGCATTGAATCACTTGTACTTCCTAGGGTCCTTCTTCTGGTGCCCACATCGCTGCCTGCTTGATATGCACACCTCCTATTGGTGGAGGCAACACTTCCAGCAGCCAGGTCCTCTCCAGGCTCCAAAGGCTGGAGAATTTTACAGGGGCAGTAAGGAGTCCAGTGGCTGAAAAGATAACAAGTGGAGAACAATGTCTGGTCTCCAGGGCAGGATTTTACCTTTGCTGATAGAGAAAACTGTGACTTAGATCTATTACACTGCAGGATGGCTTAGGAAGAGGTTTTTGGAATACAGACTGAGGCGTTAAGCAGGGTATTTTCAAATTAAAATGTGTACAAAAACTCTTAGGAAAATTTGTATGAACATTTTCAGTACATTCAAATGTGGTTCGAAAGATTTTGTTTGCTTTTAACATTTGATTTTGGAATGGATGAACTTTATCAAATGAAAACCAAATACACTGTAATGCCCCGTACACACGATCGGACTTTCCGACAACAAAACCGTGGAATTTTGTTTGAAGAGTGTTGGCTCCAACTTATCTTGCATACACACGGTCACACAAATGTTGGCCAACAATTATGAACATAGTGATGTACAAGACGTACGGCGAGCCGATAAAAAGGAAGTTCAATATTCATGTGAAATCTCCATTACGAACGCTAGTTTTACAAGTCCGAGCGCTTCCGGCTCGTCCTTGATTCCACGCATGCGTGTTTGTACTTTGGACTTTTGTCCAACGGACTTGTGTACATACGATCAGAAAGTCCGACAACACACATTTGTTGGCGGAAAATTTGAGAGCATGCTAGCCAACATTCTGACTTACCGCCAACAAGCTCACATCTAACATTTTCCGTCAGAAAATCTGATCGTGTGTACGGGGCATCAGACATTTTCACATTCGAGAAAAAAATTTCATCCTGCTGCATCGAATATTCTCATCGCTGCTGTAAAAAACGAGCATCAATTTGACCCCACTAATGATCAGAAAAACATTCTTACAACATTCTTTTAACAAAAAATGTTGAATGAATTTTTACCAGCTTTAGATTATTGATGCACTATGCACTATTTTAAACTTTTTTATTTATTTTTTCTTGGAGTTGGGCTTTAAGGGCAAATCCCCATAAACTGAAAAGCTGAGATGGATACATTTGGTGGCATGATAAGCATAAGCTACATTTACTTTTGTTGTCACAATCCTTTAATCTGCCATGTGCTTTAAATCTCCTCAGTTTGATTGTCAGCCTTCCTGCATTTCTTTTGTATTATGTGCTGACCCATTAGAAAGTTATGAGGAAATTTAAACAGAATTCAAGCACATCAGAATGTTCAAGCAAAAGATCAGCAAATCAACGCTGAGCACATTTTATTCATCCTACTGAATGCCACCCGCACTGATAGTGCCTACTCTCTCAGCTTGCATGGTGCTGTACTTTAAAAACATACAGTATATCTGGTTTGGTTACTTAATGTACAATATATATATATATATATATATATATATATATATATATATATATATATATATATATATATATATATATACAATTACCAATCAAAGAGTATATATCAGATACAAAAAAAACACATAGGGGGAAATCAGTAAAGCATTTGCACCAGATTCACAAAAGCTTTACTGCCAGTTTTGGTTGTTTTATTAAAATATGGCAGGGTGGCATGTACTGGCCTCAGTGCACCCCCATACAACAAATGTCACTGCTGATCTCAATTGCATGTACCTGTCTCCAACGTAAATAAGATACATACATTTGGGGCAAGCACCAACATTTGCCGTGTGGAGGCACAATGAAGTTCCAAAGTCACTCCTATTGAATTCCCCAGATAGACAACCATTTGGGTACAGAAATTTTTCTGATACCCAAATAGTTATAGTATACATTGACTATATCCAAAGTAAAGGGTCTGGAATCTTTTAGTTCCAAATTTAAAATAATTCAGTTCAACTCTGTTAGCAACTAGTAAGTAAAATTTTACTCTGATCAAAGAGGTGACAAAAGTTCTACCTAAAGCCAGTCAGTTATCTCGACCAGTTATGCCCTGTACACATGATCGGACATTGATCGGACAACTAAATCCATTGATTTTTTCCGACGGATGTTGGCTCAAACTTGCCTTGCATACACACGGTCACACAAAGTTGTCGGAAAATCCGATCGTTATGAACGCGGTGACGTAAAACACGTCCGTCGGGACTATAAACGGGGCAGTAGCCAATAGCTTTCGTCTCTTAATTTATTCTGAGCATGCGTGGCACTTTGTGCGTCAGATTTGTGTACACACGATCGGAATTTCTGACAACGGATTTTGTTGTCGGAAAATTTTACAGCCTGCTCTCAAACTTTGTGTGTCGGAAATTCCGATGTAAAATGTGTGATGGAGCCTACACACGGTCGGAATTTCCGACAACAAGGTCCAATCACACATTTTCCGTTGGAAAATCCGACCGTGTGTACAGGGCATAACACTAATAAGCCCTTAACAATGCAATAAAACTTAAAGGTAAAGTACTTTCACACAGTTTTCCTTTAAATTACCCCCCCCCCTCCCCAATAGTGTGCCGCACATCCATGCCTCTGCAAACCCTCCTGGCTGGCCTCTTATGCCTGTGAATGCTGCTCTGATATAGCCCATGTATTCCTCCAAAGAGGTTATGAATCACTGAGATGCATAATACACAGCCTCTCCATTGAAATGTATGGGATTTTCCACGTATGCATAAAGAAATTAGGAACCAGCCAGGAGAGTTTGCAGTGCCAGCTATATTAGAACCAGTGTTGCTGACAGTCACCAGCTCTCTGAAGACTGAGAACTAAGCGATCAGCGGCCTTTTATCACTCAGTTCTCAGTGTTAGAAGCAGCAGGGGACAGATGCTGCATCCATCTAGGTGAGTTTTTTTTTTTAAAAGCTACAATTATTATGCTTCTTTTGGCTTAAAGTGGAGGGCCACCCTGAAAAAAAAAAAATTCACCAAAAATCCTAAAAAAAATTAAAAAAAAACATTTGAAAAAAAAATTTTAAACTTACCTAAACCCTTGTTGCTAGGCAGTCTTCCTAATCTGCCTCTTCCTATTCCGCGGCGTGTTCTGCTCCTCGGTGAGCGGCCCCGTTGTCTTCTGGGAACTGTGTGTGTTCCCAGAACACCACGGGGCCATTCACAGAGAGCCGTGCCGCTCGCGCGTGCGCAGTAGGAAACTGGCAGTGAAGCCGCAAGGCTCCACTGCCTGTTTCCCTTACTTCGGATGGTGGTGCCGGGACCCGAGACCCGAGGGACAGGTCGGCCTCGGGCGGCCGACATCGCGGGCACCCAGGACAGGTAAGTACTTATTTAAAGTCAGCAGCTACAGTGTTAGTAGCTGCTGACTTTTAAAATTTTTTTTTCAGGGACGGAATCCCGCTTTAAAGCAAATGACCAGTGACTGTTCTATTTACAAGACCATACTGATTTGGTGTATCTTTCTCCATGCAAAATTTCAACAAGGACCTTCTTCTACAGCTCTAGCTACAAGAATCACAAGCAAACTTTGTAAAACGTGCATCTTGCACACTAGAGGTAGCTTCTGTTGAAATTCAGCTGCTGAAGAGCCAAATAAAATGTAGTTCTGTTTTTTACTAATGAAACAGGACTACCATGTATTCTTTTGGTAGTGTGGGTTGTAACTGAACCTCTTTCTAAAACAATCTTTTCAATTCTCTGAAGCACTATTACTCTTTGTGCCAGATCTCAAATCCCTGTTCTTTTAGCTGAGTAAAATCTGATTAACTGAATTGTCTGCAAATAAAAGTGGTTTAGCACTGTCTGCTGTCAAAGGAAACAGCAAAAAAAAAACTAGTCAGAAAAAAAATCTACATTACAAAACAATGTGGTGAAGGTATTAAACATATTTTCTAAAAATGAATGCAGTCATTTTTAACCCAGGTAAACTAAAGACTTGTCCCGGAAGGTACATGTACTTTCCATCAAAATGAGTGGATATCCTGGTGCCCATGCAGGGAGGATTTTAAAGAACTGTCTCTGTGGCAACAAGGATGCCACATAGCCAAGGGTGCCTTTCTTGGTGCCACACAGGGCAATGATAGGTAAATATGTGGCTTGTCAAAGATGCTGAGGGAGGGCATTGGGACCCCATAAGGGTAAGTGTGCCATAAGGTTTTCCCTCTATACTTGTTCTGCCAACAACCTAAACTTGTGAATTGTCTTCCCTTTCAGCCCCGATAAGGGTGATCACTAGGAAAAATAGTGAGAGTGCATTTCCCCGCCGATGAAACAGACAGAACCAAAAACCTGACAGAGGTTCTATCCCCTCAGTACTTTATTTAAAACTGTAAAAAAAAGTTTAGATTTTAGATACACTTTAACTACAGATGCGGAAATTCTTTAAGGCAGCTGCAATGTGCACTTGCCAGCAGCAGTAATCAGTGATCTGAGTTCTGGATCTTGTTAATTAGGGTTAAATTCTGGGAATTATGTTGCGGGCTGTGCAGCTTGTTCTTTAAGAAATGCTAGAAACAAAAAAATGCATTCATTAATTCTATGAAATTAGCAGAGTGCTTCCTAGTACTGCCTTGTACAGCTGTTTTTCATAATGATGCAGCAGGAGGGAGGTTGTTTTAATCCATTACCTTTTGTCAAAAATAGCACAGCTCTTTATTTCTTCCTGTACTTTAAAAGCCAACACCAAGTATAGTTATAGAATTTGTGATGCTGAACAAAAATACATAAAATAAAGCATAAATGCTGCAGATTAAAATAATTGCAGGCCACCTTGCATATTTCCTAATAGAGAAAAAACCTGTTACACACTGTACTACAGGTTATGCTCAGTACTTGGTCTCAGTAACTCCAAATCCTTGCTCTAAACTTTTAAAGCGGTAGTAAACTGCTGGGCGTTTTTTTTTTTTTTTGTACCCTGCAAGGTAATGACCAGGGTGGCCATTCCTTCAGAGCGCCAGTGATGTCACTGGCAACATGTACAGTAAATATCTAATATCTCCTAAACGGTGCATGTTTAGGAGATATTGACACTACCTATAAGTAAGCCTTATCATAGGCTTACCTATAGGTAAAAGTCAAAGATGGGAGTTTGCTTCCACTCTAAAGTTGTTTACAAATATGCTTTGTATAACAAAAATATATATTCAAATCTATAGTATTATATCACGAATGTTGGGAAATGTGGTTGATAAACAACTGCAACATGATTTTATTGCTAGCATATCCGTAGAAGAGCATACGGAGACCTTCTTAACTAAAGTAAAGCTATTCAAATCCTTTCCTTTAAATGTTTAAATTCCAAAGCCAAAAACAATCATTGAGTATATTGCAGCTTAGTTAGATAAGGTTGCTGCATTTGTTTTTTTTTCTTTTCAGACCTTTGTTTCCTTCGAAAAATAACACACTTCCTGTCCCAGGATAGCTACGCTTAGTCACTCTACTTTGGAGGAAGCCATGGTTGTCACCTTAGCTGGACATCAAACATGTCTTACTCTCCTCATCCCTATTACATGGGGGTGGGATGAGTATATATATATATATATATATATATATATATATATATATATATATATATATATATATATATTTTTATTTTTTTTTTCAAATAAAGTTTTATTGAAAAGAAAAGTATGCATACAAAATATTAAACAAAGTACACACTACCAAAGACAGCCTCTTACGTATCTGGAACATCCTAGTAGAGTAATAATTGCAATGTATAATTTACACAGGATTACAGTCTGAGTTCGCCTAGTACAGTTTTGTCAGCGAGGAATGACAACGGAGTTAATAGCCACAGTCCGCTACCACTAATATTAAGTACACACTGAGATTGTCCTACCAAGTGGACATAGTTCAACCAATGACCAACCTATCCATCACCAATTCCAATGAACTCAGACCTGGGGTATCCAGCCAAGGTCCCCAAAGATTATTACATTTGTGGGGGCATCAGCTGTGCTGGTAGATGTATTTTTCCAATCTAAGAGTTTCACCCATACAGTGTATCCACTCCTTGTGTGACGGAGAGTCAGTAGATTTCCAATAGCTAAGTACAGCTCTTCGGGCTTGAAAGAGAGCTCTAGCCACAGCTTCTCTGAAATGGACAGTAAGTTGGAAATCATCTAAGATGCCCAAAAGACAAGGTTTAGAGCCAAGCTGTATTGAGATCTGGAATACACTGTTTAACCTATGCAATACTACCACCCAATAACTGTGTAATTTGGGACACTGCCAGATTAGAGGGATGAGTATATTACAGAAGAAATAAAACACTGTTTCTGCTTTCAGCTCAGCTTGCAGGACATGACATGGATACTGCATTTCTGCCAAGATAACTATGTATTTTCTGTACTTGCTACTCGTGTTCTTAGTCTAAAAAGTTAAAACGAATGCAGCCACCACATCTAAGTACTGGTAAGATGCAATATACAGTATTACATTTACATTTTTGGGTTTAGATATCCTTTAACTTTGACCCACTTTCCCTATCTCCAAAGCTACTCTATTAGCCAGTGAAGCCATGCATATCATTAAAGGGTCAACAGTAGGGCTTAAGAGGTGGGAGGAAAGAACAACCTTAAACCATTCAGGGAAAGCTGAGATTTGCACACATCTTTAGCTACTTATATCTTTGGATCTATTTACTAGAAGGACATGCATTTCACTGAAAGTAATTTCTGCTTATTGATGGTTTGCTTTTCTCACTGCACTCTGACGAAAATTGAACTATTGTACACAAATTTAATAGGGAGGCTGTTTATCAACAACATGTGTAGTACCACATTGCCAAGCATGTGATTAACCCCTCTACTATTGCAACATTTTATTTTAAGCCTTTGGTGTGACCCAAGGCATCAGGAAGTGGCAATGCTATAGTAAAATGTTTATTCATTGTGCTTATCTATTTGTTACTGTTTCATGTGTATAGTGTGCATATATGCCAAGACCAGTGAACCAGAGATATTGAGATGTGTATACATAGTCCTGAAGAGCTGCTATGCCTAAGGCCATAAAGTAATCAGCTAAAGCATTATCTATATCCCCATTTGAATTACCTGTAGTGAAGGAGGTGAAGAAGTTGTTGCCCTCAGCTTGTTTCATCCTTATATCTATGAGTTCTTTCACTCCACTGTCTTATAAAGCTTGCAAATCTCTTAATATCAGTCTTGGCTCCTCAGTGATAGGCTGATTAACTCATTTCTTCACACTAAGCAGGCTATTTATAAATATTTTCCCTCATGATTCACACAACTTTCATCCAGGGTTCACACAAATTTCAGCATAAATACAATTAGAACAATGTGTAAATGTTGAGTAAAAGCTGTGAATCATGTGTGAAATATTGATAAATTGGCCCCTTAAAGTGTAAGCAAACCCTAAATAAGTACATTTCATAGTAGTTACAGTCAATTGGACTTGTTCTCTAATGTCGAAGATGTTTAATAATTTACCAAGTCACTGCTTCAGTGGCTTGGTAAGCTACAAAACGTATTCACCATTAGAGAGCAAGTCCAGTTGAATGTAACAAACTAGATATACCATACGCTAAATAAATGAAAACCACCAAAGACACCTAAATGCTAAAATACGTAATTTCTTGTATTTGCTCCATTGTGATCTGCTTAATATATAAGAATAATTAAAAAAAAAAAAAAAAAACTGTTGATCTTTTTAAAAACTGAGATGTCCTGTGTCCTTTCTAAACTCTTCTTATCTAACAACAACAAAAAAAACTTCTAGTTTTTATTTTGGACTAAAGACTGATTAGCCATTACAGTATGTTGTAGTGATCTGAGAGTGGGAGTGCTTGAGTAGTTTATCAAAAAACAATGGGCAGAAGCTGACACTACTTAGTCCACAAAATTACTTTGTGTTGGGAGCCACCAACAGGACTGAAGGCATTTCTGGCAGATCAACGGATATTGTTCTGTACTTGCAGGGTCTTTAAATGTATAAAACATGGGAAAATGTGTATGTAAAGCAGAGAGAAGCTACAAATTTTATTTTTACATTATCTTGCCAGGCTAGTCATAAATGTGGTAATTTTCAGTCAATGATAACCACTTCCCATCTACCGGGAACCACAAATATGATTGCAAGTAATCACCAGAAACTAAACAATTTACTACCCACAAGTTCAACCTACCACCAGAATCAGGTCAATTGTGAAGTCAAAACTGAGCAATACATGACAACTTCAATATAGTTTATTGAAAGATCAAAAACTGAAAAACAAACTACAGCAATATTGGATTTCTCCACTGGGTTCATCGGTACTGATCCCATCACCTTGAGGTCAATCAAAACCATAATTTTATTTCTTCAACTGCTTGTCATTTTAACAAAAAATAGATCTAAAACTTTGATTGCACTATCGCTATGCCACATGTATGACCAGCTAAAAAGTATTCCTATTATTGCCGTGCTGGATGAAGTTCCAATGTCTGAACTAAAGAAATTAGTTTTTTTTTTAATGTTTCCGTTAAAAAAGTTTCTGCCATTAGATGCTAATTTATTAAATCATATTTTTCACTGTATTTTAACATTTTAGAAAAAGCAACACCAATCGAGTTATTTTCTAAATGGTAGAAAGAATAGAAAATCCTTAAATATAAGAATTAGTCTCACATATCGTGTTCCTAAATAAACTTTATAACATACAGCTATACCCTATTTCTGAGGCATTGAAAGATACATATATAACTTTCTAAATGAAAGATGGCAAAGCCGGTTCTATTACAGCCAATAAATACTAGCACTTTTTTGAAAGTGAGTGCATTAACCTTAGAGTTTTCACGTAACACTTCATACAATCAGTTGCATGTTTTTTTTTTTTGGAATCCAATATAGGTGACTGCATACAAAAGCATTTCACAATAAGCATTCAGAACACTGAAATCTGTGTCGGCTTGCCAAGTATTGTTATGTCATCTTCTACTTGTAACGCTGTTGAAATACGTTGCATGTTCAGCTATTTTAAGGCCCACTGTAGCAAGACATAATTAGAAGGCAATAAAGTGAAAGTACGCACTTATGAACTATGTTTCAACCTTAAGGGAAAGGAGGTAAATGTTTAATCTAAAAGTAGCTACATGTTGTAATGATACGTTTGCTAGGTAAAAGGAGTAATATGGTGCTAATATCTAGTGAATGACATCTAATAGTTTAAAGGGGTTGTAAAGGTGTTTTTTTTTTTTTTTAAAAATAACAAACATGTCATACTTACCTTCACTGTGCAGCTCGTTCTGCACAGAGTGGCCCCGAACCTGGTCTTCTGGGGTCCCTCGGCGGCTGTCTCAGCTCCTCCCCGCAAGCATTTACCACCTTCATGCGAGCTCTCTCGCACGGTGGTGAGTGCTTGCGGGCGCGCTCCCGTGATACAGCCGGCGGCTATAGCCGCTCGCTGTATCACTCGGCCCCGCCCCCCGGCGCGCCGCGTCATCGGATGTGATTGACAGCAGCGCGAGCCAATGGCTGCGCTGCTTTCAATCCATCCACTGCAGCCAATCAGCGGCCAGGGTGAGCGGAGGAACAGATGTCGGGAACGCGAAGCTGACTTTCGAGGCGTCAGGTAAGTAAAACGGGGGGGCTGGGGGCGGCGGTTCTGTCAGAAGTTTTTTCACCTTAATGCATAGAATGCATTAAGGTGAAAAAACTTTTACCTTTACAACCCCTTTAAGTGAAGATGCAGTCAGATCATGGGCAATAGAGTGTTACTGTATTTGACCTTATCAAAGGATATTTTACAGTATTCTTCATTATGACATCACTGTAATTGGAAATGGAATGCACTACTGATATTAAAGCGGTAGTAACCGGGTTAAAAAAAAAAAAAAAGATCTCTGTGCAAATAATGTCATAACGTGCTAGTATGCACAGCATACTAGCACATTATGACAAACTTATCTAAAAAAAAAATGTATCCCTCCCTGTACTGTCACCACTGAAAGGAATTCCATCTTCACCAGGTCTTCCTTCCAGGTTTGCAGGCTTCAGACAAATTAAATGGCTGAGCCGCTATGATATCACTCCCTCGTATGGTTGTGGGAGACACGGTCACGGCACAGCTCTCTCAATAGACAGCATACTCAGGTGTGCTGGCCAATGAGAGCGCAGTGCGCATGCGCTGGTGATGTCTTGTAAATATCTCCTAAATGGTGCACATATTATAGTTTACTACCATAAAATGATTTTTTTGAGCAACAGTGGGACTTCCTAAAGCAGAACTTCGCTAAAAAAAGTGAAGTCCTACCCTGGCAAACCACAATGAAGATATTTGCCAGCACACCACGGATCTTCAAGTTGAGTACAAACATTTTTTCTATTGAAGCATAATCACATCACAAATAAGAGAGTACAACGTTTCGGAGTCACGCAGGACCCATTTGTCAGGCATGCCCCTGACTAATTATGCCTAATGCTCTTTTAATCAAAAAAATTGTGATCAGTTATTAGTCACAAGTAGATTCTCCAACATTTTGAAAAACCTCTTTTGCAGTAATTATTGATTCCAATGACTAAACCACATCTTTGCACACTACAATTGTTGCTGGTATACAGTGTGACTTTTTTGGCCTTACTGTTCTGGGTTAAAGGAGTGCACTTATTTTTGCACTCCTGAGACCCAGATTCAGCTGACAGCGGGCTAAAGTCTGAGCCAGCCGCCCCCCCCCCCCCCCCCCCCCCGCTCCACAGCCCAGTGCTCCACTGAGCACTGGAGGTGCAGAGCAGAGAAGACTAAGAACTGTGTTCATGTGCTCAGACTGATGCTGTAGCCATATAGGTGAATATGCATGTTTTTTTATTTCCCACACTTCCTCTAAAATAACGTTCAGTAAGTTTTTATTGAAAGATGGCAAGTCCAAAAATGAACAACAGTTACGTTCACAACTGGAAGCTATAGTGTCATACAATCAGGGCCGGGACAAGGGGTGAGCAGAAGGGATGGCTGCCCTGGGCGCAATGGTTTATTGCAGGGATGGGGACACCCTGTGCTGAGTTCCTTCTGTTACAAGGCTTAAGGCCTACAGGAGTAGTGACAGCAGCATCACTACTCTTGTCAGCCCAGTTACGGTAGCAGTGAGGAGAAAGCCGAGAGGAAGCATGGGTTGTGCATCCCCTAAGCGGATCCCCTAAGCTCTCACATCATGAACAGGAAGGAGGGGGGGACACAGTTTGGCAATTTTGCCCTGGGTGCTGGATGATCTTGTAGAGGAATGGGATAGACGGAAAGGGAAGGCGGAATGGATGGGGAAGACAAAAACTAGGAAATCAGAACAAGCATTTACCAGTGATTAAATACAATTTTAACTAGTATTGGAGTAATGACTGGTAAATGCTTGTCCTGATTTCCTAGTTTTTCTTTAAAATAAAGGAAGGCTGTTCTCTGAGTGTGGTGCCCACCATTGGTTTACATATGTGTATATATTGTATATATATATATATATATATATATATATATATATATATATATATACACACATTATATATATATATATATATATATATATATATATATATATATATATATATATATATATATATATATAGTATATATACTATATATATATATATATATATATATATATAGTATATATACTATATATATATATATATATATATATATATATATATATATAGTATATATACTATATATATATATATATATATATATATATATATATATATATATATATATATATATATATACACACAGAGAGAGAGAGAGATTGTATAACATGCCAGAGATATGCCCAGACATCATAATCCTTATATCAGCATCATATGGTTTTTAACACTGACAGACCAAACAGTCTACATTCACTGTCCATTCAATACATGTCTTATCTTTTCAGACATTGCATGGGCAGCAAAAATAGACTGTTTGGTCTGCTTCTGTATCAAAGATATGAAAATCCATCTTATCTTCTTTTAGATAAGATGGATTTTGAAATCTTGCATACAGAAGCAGACTTTTCATGTTTTATTAAATCATAAATCACAAATTATTTTAGAAAGTAGCACATTATTTAGACATCTTGCGAAATATGTCACATTACCTACTTAACATCAACCGTATTCATTTGACAGAAAATGATTGCTAAGTTGCCCTCAAAAAATAACCACAGAAGTATCCGTGTTTCCCTTGAAAGTAGAAGGCTCGTACCTATAAAATTTACTTGATTGTTATACTCATTGCATTATACCCCTGCGTGGGTGAACATTTGTCAAGTTGTTGTTCTTATTACAATAAAAATGATTGTCCCGGAAGGTAGAATGCTAGGTAATATTCCAGTCTGTCCCATTTGTATTGCTGTTTTGGTGGTCACTGGGACAGGAAATGAATGGAAATCACTCCAAAGGAAAGGTACATATCGGTAAAAGCCTGAAAGCGGTTCCAACTCATAGTCATGTTACTAAAAGTTTTTAGACAGTGGAGTATCCTCTCTCACTGTCCCAGTGACTGCTGTCACTAGGTTAAAACGGGAAATGCGGGTCACAATTAAATATTTTAAACCTCCCTTGTTTTAAAACAAGTTTTAGACAATACAGACATGGGTAACAACATGGGTAACAACCATAATCAACACACACACACATACTAATATCCCACTGCTGCCTTAAGATGTCAAGAAATCGCACCCGAGGTGACTTGTTAACTGGAGCAAGTTCCTTGCTTGGTGGAAAAAGGGAAGAAGAAGGAGAGAGCTTACCTTGGGAAGTTGAAACAAGGCTGTGCGATAAGTATCCCAGCCTGCAATACCATCAATCGCCACTAGAGGGATACTTATAAAAATTGGGCTGGATGGTCACACACAGACAGATAAAGATTTTCCATACAATTTGGTGTACTCTAAGGGCTGTGGAGCAGCTAGGTTGTTTCCATAAGCTTCTAATATTCCCCAAGCAACCTGGTGATCTGCAATTCTGGTACACCTCCACCTTTTCCATTGCCCACATACACCAAACACATAGTTAGGGGTAGCTAGGCACCAGTTTGTCATTAACATGTACAGATTCTAGACAGCCGAGTATACAGGCACTAGTAATTTAATTAAAAAAAAATCTCTAGCAGCTATGAATTCTTAGCTTAGGACACAGAACGGCATCTATTAATTTTGTATATTTAGTATCCCCTGGTGCAGTGATGGCGAACCTTGACAACCTGAGATGTTTTGGAACTACATTTTCCATGATGCTCATGCACTCTGCAGTGTAGCTGAGCATCATGGGAAATGTAGTTCCAAAACATCTCAGGTTGTCAAGGTTCGCCATCACTGCACCTAGTGCATAGGAATATGTACACAAGTAAACATTATAAAAGACAAGAAATAAAATGGCATAGCGAAATATAAGCTATATGTTGCAAAATAAAACGATAACAGTTGAAATAAACTCTACTATTCAGCAGTATTATTTTATCTTTTTTGGCAGAATAATGCCATCAATTCTGTAATTGCTGTGTATATTTACTATGTTTTTGTTTCTCAATTATGCACGGTTTGCTATGCCAATCAGACATTATTCAGTCCCCTTGCAAATCGCTGATCCCCCCAGATATGTCGGCATCTGGAAGCTTAGGCACTTCATTAGCAATACAAAATCCCTGGGCATGTCAGCTGCTTCCTTCCCCAGCGTATGCGCACTCAGGGCACCGCTTAGTCTGGAGGCAACTGGCGCCTGAGGACGCAATGTCACGTCCTTTATTGACCTCAAAAGAGAAAGCTCCACCCACGCATGACTGAGGGAGAGACTGGGACACAGAATTAGCAGTTGCATGTCTGCAGATAACAACAACAAAAAAGTAGTCAATGGTGATTTCTCCGATTTAACCTCCCTGGCGGTATGATTATTTCAGATTTATAAAGCTCAAAGCGGTACAATGTTTTGTATGGAAATTTGGCGGTTTATATTGTAGGCCTGTAATTCTTAGGAATAACACACTTAAATCTGTCCAAACAAGAGTCTAGTAGATATCCCGGGTATGATAAAGTTTGAAACACAAAATCATAAATTATAATATAATAAATAACTATAAATAATTATAACAAATAATAATATAATAATAATAAAAATTATTCAATAATGTAATCAAATCAAAAATACTGAAATTTGCTCAGTTGCAGAATTGTCACTGTCATTACTTTTCAGTGTTTGATGACGAATTTCCCCACAAATCACTATCGCTCAATTCTGCAAGTGTTCTAATTTTCTAGCTGGTCCACAACCACTTTTGATGTAAAGGGACGGTTTTGGTTGCTATGGACAATCTCCAGTTTCCAGGCAGAAAGAACAGTTTTTATAATATAAAACTGCATGCAGGGCACTGGACAAAGCATTAGGGACAAAAGGGATGTGAAATGATTTGATACAGTAATGTAATCTGTAAGATTACAGTGTACTGTATGTATAAAGTGTTTTTCACTTTTTGAATTTGGCGCCGTTCGACGTCCCCGTGCGTCGCACTGCTCACAGGGAACGGAGCCTGGCGCTGTGATGAATCGAGCGGAGGACGGCTCACACACACAGTGGGGTCACATCGCAGGATCCAGGGACAAGGTAAGTAACTGTACCTGGATCCTGCGATACGATCCCGAGTCTGGCTCGGGGTTACCACTTTTGGTACTGAAAATCCACCCCGGGCCACACTCGGGAATACCATCAGGGAGGTTAAACATATTATTATTATTATTATTATACAGGATTTATATAGAGCCAACAGTTTGCACAGCTCTTTACAACATATGAGACTAATAAAACTATTTATGTTGTAAGATTTGAGCCATTCCATATATAATGCTTTTCCATGTAAAAGGATATGTCTTGGCAAAATAAAATAAAAATAAAAAACTAATTCAGTACATCCCTGTCTGCTATACATGTACATTTTCCCATGTTTTGTCCCATTAAACAGAAAAATGCCTGTAGATCCTGCCAGAAATCCAGTGATCTCCTAATATCCTGCAGTGAGAATCTCCATTTGCTGTCATAAAATCACAAGCAGTGTTGTCAGCTCTGCCCAGTTCTCCTTTGCTACATTACAGAAGGGCCCCCCCCTGGTAGGCCTTAATATTATGGACATTTGGAGGCACGGGCAGGGTCCAGTGTACAAATTCTGGCCGTGAAACTGCAAATAGCGCATTCAACCACCCAAAGAGGAGAATGGCTGTACACCTTTGTACTTGTGAAAATGCCATTTTTTTTTGCATACTTGTTTACCCATGCATGCGTTTATGCCTTATCTCCCAAAATTGCAAATTTCACCTTTGGGGGATATGTCATGCATGCATGCGTGGATAGATGCTGATGCAAATAATCATCAGCATGTGCAGGAGTATAAGCTCATACAGCCATTCACTTCTGTCTGTGACTGCACACGTAATCCATGGCTCTTCAGCCATGTGACACCGGGATTTTTACACCAGGCCCTGCCCCCTGCCTCCAAATGTCCATGTGAATGGGGTCTTTGTAAAGATGCCTAGACTGTGCATTGAAGCTGATTGACTTCTAAAGTGCAGGTAGCAAGTCTACAAGGAAACTGGGTCACTTCTAGTTCCTAGCTGGACTTTTGAAAACAATACTTGAATACAAGTCAAGGAACCATTAAGATAGCAGGTTAACAAAATTTCAAGGTTAGTTTATATTTTCCTATGATTTTGATCAAGATATTGACTCTATTTTTTCCATAAGTGTCCTGCCAAATGTTATAGTGTTATTTGTTCTACCAGAAAGTGTGGCTAAGTGGATTTTAATAGAAGCTGAGATATATTTGTGCTCCTATCCTCAAGGTGAACAGAAAGTATGTTTTCATTTTTACCAACATAGTTTCCATGTGCTTATTACTTGGGGACATATTTACACAGGAATGAATGTGACTTTCACAAATCATTTACTGGTGGTGGACTATCCACTGTCATCTAAGACACATGAACCATGAAGATTCACCTGCAGTGAATGATAAAGATCATATTTACTGCTTTATAAATATACTCCTTGGTACTCTCTGTTAGTGTTGGGCAAGCTTTTCGGCCAGAGCATTAGTTCGACCCAAACATCGCCCGTTTGCCGAATACCCAAATTTGCAGGGCGCTCGCTGATCACCCCACAATGCACTGCGTGCTGCACAGTGCTTTCTAAGCCCTGATTGGGTGAAGCAATTCACTTGACCGCTGGGCATAGTGAATAGCTGGTTGTTAAGGAGTGAGCCGAGAAGCCGGCTGCTGCATCCTTAACAATGAATGAGTCATCAGCTATCAACCGACATCCCCGCTTGACAGTTGAATGAAAAAAAAACCTTGCTGGCTCAAGAAAAATGTGAACAAAAACGGCGTGGGGTCCCCCCAAAATCCATACCAGACCCATATCCGAACATGCAGCCTGGCAGACAAGAAAAGGGAGGTGGGAGCGAGTGCCCCCCTCCTGAACCATACCAGGCCACCTGCCCTCAACATGGTGGGGGGTGCTTATCAAGGGCCTCTTCCCCAGAACCCTGAGCTGTGGGGGTCTGCGGGCAGGGGGCATATTGAAATCTGGAAGCCCCCTTTAACAACCTAGATCCTGCCCCCTTTTATGTGAATGAGCAGAGGTACATTGTACCCCTACTCATTCACCAAAAAAAGTGTCAAAGAGAAATAAAAACACACACGCAATTTTTGACAATTTCTTTATTAAAAATAAAAAAAACAATGTCCCCGATGTAAATCTATCTTCAATCACGATGCCCGCTGCACCACTTGACCCAGAAAAAGAGAAGAAAAAAAAGCTCCGCCCGCGACGAAGGCTAACCACCGACTGCCTGCTCCGCCATTTGACAGTTATTAAATAGGTAAGGGGTGGGGCCACCTGGTGATGTCACCTGGTGGAACCTCTTCCACGTGATGCCATTGACCCTGCGTGCACCGATTGTTTGATGGCACCCTCCCATGTTAAGGGCATGTGGCCTGGTATGGTTCAGAAGGGGGGGTGCTCGCTCCTCGCCACCCCCCCTTTCCTGATCTGCCAGGCTGCATGCTCGGATAAGGCTTTCTTTATCTATGTAAATTTTGCTGCAGCAGGTTCTATGCACGGTACAGATGCACCACTTCACAGGCAGACTAAGGGGAGCCCCCAGGCACTATATTTAAAGGAATTTTTTTATTTTTATTGTTTAAGTTTAGGCATTACTAAAATCAATGCTCCTGCAAAAACAATCCTTTTTTATGGCCAATAATTGCATATAAGCCTTCAAAATAGGGACTTTTGATTCTTCAAGTTCAGGTCCTATAGATAGGGTTCGCGGCTCAGGTCCAAACCTTTTCCATGATTGGGAGTTCTGGTGCGAGCCGAAACAGGGGGTGGTTACTGACTGTAAATTACAAACAATTATATCTGGTAAATACCTTAGGCTGGTCATAGATGGTTCGAATCTTCGCCAGTTCAAAAGAAACCGGTCGAGATTCGAACCATGTATGGGCAGGCTGAATGTACCAAGTTGATCGATCAATCAACTTGGTACTATCAGCCTGCTGGATTTTACTTGCGATTATCACTAGCGGCTGCTATATCCACTAACAATAATCAGTTTCTTCTCCAGCAGGGGCAGCAGGAGGGATTTCCCTGTCAGCACTGTCTGTGTTGATGGGGGAATCTTACAAATCTTACAACCCGTGGCTGCAGGAAATACATTTGCACCGTCTATGGCCTGCTAAATGCTGTGAAAAGTGAATATACTTTAGTTGACGTGTTATGGCTGCAACACCTGCATCCAATGAGTATAAATGAACATCATTCTTGAGAGTAATGAAGGTCTTTCCCTGTGTCCCAGATCACTTTTGACCATGTTACGGTAAACTATGGGCCACTTGTACTTAGTAAGTTGTGCAATAGTGTCATGATGCTTCTGGACATCTTCACAAGGTAGGTTTGCAGCTCAGCCAAAGGTCAGAATGAACAGTCAGGCTGCCTATACCTAGAATAATGTATCAAAATGTAAATTGTAGCACCATATCACTACTTAAAGGTTCATATACGACTCTTTAAAAAACTGTAATAATAATAATAATTAGTAATAACTCTATTGATGAACTGGTATGTTTTATTATTCAGATTCTCACTTTTGTCTGAGGTTCTTGTATATTATTTATTTACTGTTGCCTAACTTTTTATACAATTGACAATGGTTTTAACAATGACCCTAAGGAGAAGATACTGTATTGATATGGTATTGCTATGGGGATGTCCTTATGTTTTTTTCTAGCCCTAATGGAGGTGGTGGTTTTGGACCCCTGGAATGTGTTGGCCACTCTTTTGATTATCCACCTGACCTTTACTGGAATAAATTTGTATCTAGATCTCTTAGCAGTGGTGTGGTGCTTCAGTTTACATTCTTGTTGCATTACACTACAACTCAAGGAGTTTGTGGAGATTATCCAGAGTGTAGAAGCTGCCTTCCTGGGAACCTACATCAACATCAATACCTTAAGATAAGATAGCAATACCAACACAATAACCTTACGGATCCAGTGTTTTTTTCCCGCTTTCCTTAACTACAGTTAGAATAATGTCTAGTACACACGATGAAAAAATCCGAAAAATATCAGTTTCGGAATGGTCTTCCGATAATCTGATCATTAGTACACAGCTTTTGTGAGCCGATCATGATAGCTCATGCATGTCCAGGCATGTGAGCGGATCCCAACCATATGGTCGCAATCTTTCCTGAGCCTGGACCGGCTCTGTGACGTCAGTCGACAGCTGGCTTCAGCCCGCTGTCTGCTGAAAACGGTCACAGGAGAAGTGCAACCAAACGAGCTTTGGCTATACTCCTTTAAAGTGACTTCAAAACAGGCAGGTTTATACTCACCTGTCCCCCCACCCATTCCTCCAATCTTTGCTGTCTTGCAGATCAGTGACCTCTTCACATGTCACACTTCCTGGTGTGTCATATTCCTGCTCCCCTGCTGTACAAAGCATTTGAGTTTAGAGGCATTTCAAGCGCCAAACGCTTCTAAACGCGGTAACTCGCGTTTAGTAGCCGTGTTTCGTTTACAGGCCTTTTTCATTTTTGGCTATATTGAAAAAAAAAAATGATATATATATATTTTTTTTAAAGCTTCTAAACTCAAACGCGGCAAAACGCCGCTAAACCCGGCATGTAAAACGGACATTTTAAACATGGATTACTATCTGCCATGTTAAATGGTTTAGGAGAGGTTGTAAAAAGTCCCGTGTACATAAAGCCTAATGCCCTGTACAAGTGCGATCGGATTGTGTTGTCGGAAATTCCGATCATGTGTGGGTTCCAAAGTTTGAGAGCAGGCTTTAAAATTTTCCGACAACAAAATCCGATCGGTTAAATTCCGATCGTGTGTACACAAATCCGACGCACAAAGTGCCACGCATCCTCAAAATAAATTAAGAGACGAAAGCCATTGGCTACTGTCCCGTTTATAGTCCCAACGTACGTGTTTTACGTCACCGCGTTCAGACCGATCGGATTTTTCGCCAACTTTGTGCAACCGTGTGTATGCAAGACAAGTTTGAGCCAACATCCGTTGGAAAAAAATCCATGGATTTTGTTATCGGAATGTCCGATCAATGTCCGATCGTGTGTACAGGGCATTAGTGTACAACCATGGTGATTAATTCTCTCCAGTGACCAGAAACAAATTTGTGTCCAGAACCCTCATTTCTCATAAGCTGTCATTGTCAACTGCCACCCTTTTTTAAAAATGACCTTCACCCAAACCCCCTTCCCCCTCCACCATGCAGCTGTTTTAAAATCCCCTCTTACCTGGTTTTCTGGGTTATCCTAAAAACACATACTTACATGTCCAGCAAATCCAGCGCGTCATCGGGGTGCTGCTGTCTCTTCCGGGTTCCTTCAGCCTGCCCCTGCATCATCAGGGGGCCAGCTGCAAGTAGCAGAAAGAGACAGCCCCCTGATGATGCTCAGTGGGGCACATGCCATATAGTACCCCGAGGCCTCCTGGGATATGTGACGTGAGTATCCCAGGAGGCTGTTGACATCATTCTCACCTAGGTGATCTCCCAACATAAAGGTATTAGGGATAAAATAAATAAAGGTCCAACTCTGAGGGTGCAATGAAGGTATGTGGGTGAAAGTCCCCTTTGATAATATAGTGTGAAGATCAAGATTCATAATAATAATGTACATAAACTCATATGTGTACTCTTGGGGAGCAATAAGAACAAACTAGACAAGTAGGCCTGATTTACTCAAGTGTGAAACACAGTGAAATGAACTCTGGTCCTGATGTATTAAGGTGAAAATGGAGCAGAAGTTATCCCCGTTCTATTCAAACTTACAGCACATCAATGGAGATGTAGAAAAAAAAAACAAAATAAGAATTTTTTTCACATGATTGTACCAGCAGCCCTTTAAAACGGAGCTACGCTGTATCTGAGCACCACAGACATAAAACACTAATTCACTTTTGTTAATCAAAGCAAACTCAGCCAATGTCTCTATGCTTTATTTGCTGAAAAATCACTTTGAAACCCCCCCCCCCCCCTTCCCAGCATTTCTAGCTGCAGCCATCTTGAGTAAGGGCAGATGATTCATGTAGCACTTACTTCATGGAATCCATCTTCCCTCAGCTCAGGCATACAGATAGGAGGGTGTGTTTAGTTGAGAAAACCCCTCCTCCCCTGGGATGTATGACAAAATTTGTTTAGGCATGGAAACCAGGAAGTAACTGAAAAAAAGTAAGACTAAAAGTTTAACACAAGTAAATATGATATACTGTCCTATCTATTTACTAATTCTAGCAGCATAAAGATTACAAACAGTCAATGTTGATTGAAAGAGTGAAGTTCTGCTTTAAAGAGGGAGTCCACCTAAAAAAAAAAAAAAACTATTAAAAGCCAGCAGCTACAAATACTGCAGCTGCTGATTTTTAATAAATGGACACTTACCTGTCCTGGAGTCTAGCGATGTCGGCAGCCGAAGCCGATCAATCGCTCAGCTCTTGGCTGCTGCTGCTGCCATTCTCTGTGAGGGAATCAGGAAGTGAAGCATTGCGGCTTCACTTCCCGGTTCCCTACTGCGCATGTGCGAGTCGCGCTGCACGTCCTAAGTGGTCCCCGCTATCTCCTGGGACCTGTGTGTTTCCCAGAAGACAGCTGGGGGGGGGGGGGGTGCGGGAAGGGGCGTGACTCTCATGATTGAGTCTATTCCAGGGAGTGGGTACAAATACCTGTAGTAGACAGGAATCTGCACCCCCCTCCCCCCTGAAAGGTGCCAGTTGTGGCACCGGAGGGGGGGGGAAATCAGATGAGCGGAAGTTCCACTTTTGGGTGGAACTCCGCTTTAAGTATCTTTACCACCTACAGCTTCTGTATCATGCGACCACTGCCATTGGTTCACACAGTCACCACATAATCGGGAGCCCATTCCACTCTCTCCCAATCAAAAGCCTTGACCGAGAGCCGTCAGTGACAGCTTGGGGGAACACGCAATGAGCACACTCTCAGGAAAAAATCTCAGGCCCCTGTGGATGCATATGTGTGGCGGCTGAGCTTTAAAGCCTACCTTTCTTGCTCCAGCATATATGCATTACTCGGTTAGGTAAGAGGTTAACCGCTTGCCGACCAGCCGCCGTCATTATACTGCGGCAGGTCGGCACGTTCCCGTGAGCCATCGTAGCTGTACGTCGGCCCTTTAAGCAGGGATAGCAGGCGCGCGCGCTGCACTGCGGGGAAAACTGATGCGCATGGCCAGCGGTCGCGATGACCACCGGCCACAAGCGATCACGGGCACGAAAGCCTGAACAGGGACGTGTGTGGGTAAGCACACAAATCCCTGTTCTGTGAGGAGAGGAGAGACAGATCGTGTGCTCCTACTAGCTAGGAACAACAATCTGTCTGCTCCTCTAGTCAGTTCCTTCCCCTACAGTTAGAACACACACTGAGGGAACACAGTTAACCCCGAAGATCGCCTCCTAGTGTTAACCCCTTCCCTGTCAGTGACATTTGCATAGTAATCAGTGCATTTTTATAGCACTGATCGCTATATAAATGTCCCAAAAATGTGTCAAAAGTGTCCGATCAGTCCGCCACAATGTTGCAGTCCCGATCACAGATGGCAGATCACTGCCATTACTAGTAAAAAATAAATAAATAAATAATAATAATAATAATAATAATAATAAAAATACCATAAAAATGCCATAAATCTTTCCCATAGTTTGTAGACGCTATAACTTTTGCACAAACCAATCAATATATGCTTATTGAGATTTTTATTACCAAAAAATATGTAGAAGAATACATATTAGCCAAAACTGATAAAGAAATTTGATTTTTAAAAACATTTTTGGGGATATTTATTATAGCAAAAAGTAAAAAATATTGTTTTTTTTTTCAAAATTGTTGCTCTTTTTTTGTTTATAGCGCAAAAAATAATAAAAAATGCAATGTAATCAAATACCACCAAAAGAAAGTTCTATTTGTGGGGAAAAAAGGATGCCAATTTTGTTTGGGTACAGCGTCTCATGACCGCGCAATTGTCAGTTAAAACAACGCAGTGCCATATCGCAAAAAAAAGCCTGGTCATTAAGCAGGCAAATCTTCCAGTCTGTAAGTGGTTTAATGTAGAAGTTCACCAAAAACCTAACTAACTTTAAATCTACTCGCAGCCACATTCTAAAACAAATCTATCCAACCCTGTAAAGAAGAAACCGCCATACAAACCTTTTCTGAAGCCGTTCCGGTCCGGTCTCCAGCAGCGGATGCTGTGTGCAAGAGAGAACCGACAACGGCTGGGAAATGCCTGGGAAGTGACATCACCCATAGAGTTACTATGGGGATTCCGTTGTCGGCTGCCTCTCCTGCACACTCCTACACACAGAATCCGCCGCTGACAGCTCAGCGTGGGACCGGACCACAGCGGCTGCAGAACAGGTAAGTATAGAGATTTTTTTTTCTTTCTACAGAGAGATAGATTTGATTTAGAATGTAGCTGTGAGTAGATTTAGAGTTAGTTAGGTGTTAGCTGAATTTTTACTTTAAAGTGTTACTAAACCCACAACAGTAAAATCAGTCTGTATATGCAGTTAAGTATGCCTGTTATACTCACCGTGGAACCTAAGTGGTTAATCCTCTGCTTTGTGTAAAAAGGCTGTTTGTTCCTGTCTGCTCCGATCCTCCCCCTCCTTCCACTGTCCCCAACCCATCTCCTTATAGAACAGAGGCTTAGGGGCAAGCTGCACATGCTCAGTTTGGTGTGTATTGCTAGAGAGTTTTTTTTTTTTTTTCTTGGGAGGGTGCATGTGATCAGCACAGGGATAATCAGCACTGTCCAAACAGAGGGTCAGGGGTCCTGCAGCCTCAAAAAACAAATACTCCTGTGCACTAGTGGTCCAACCAGGTGGGCTAGAGTTCGTAATGGACAACGTCTCAAGCCTTGCTGCCCTCAAGGATAGGAATATCCTAGCAGTCAAAGGAGAAATACAAAAAAGAGCGCGCACGACCTTGTGCATTATCCTTTAATGTTTTTTATTTAAAAAGTAAATTAAAAACTACTCACAAACATGTGGAAGAAAACCGCAATATAAAAAGCCTTCAGATGATGGCCATCAGTCTCACGATAACAGACTCCAGATGGTAATGGAGAAGATTATAAGGGCCACTGCCAACTGACGTGCTTCGAAGGAATACCTTCTTCCTCTGAGCCCTGCAGCCTCAAAGGGCAGTCATAGGAGAATGAAAACTCCTCCTACAAGCTTTGACCAGACACTGATAGAAGTCATAAGACTGCTATATACTGCTGATGAGAAAAGGTATTAAGCAGTTTATATTTACTAAAATAATTGCATTTCCATGTTCTATGTACTGTGGGAGACCAATTATAGTGAATGCAGGGTCCTGGGTTTAGGAACACTTTAAAGTGGGAGTAAACTCCCATCTCTGACTTTTACCTATAGGTAAGCCTATAATGAGGCTTACCTATAGGTACTGTAAATATCTCCTAAAAGTGCACCGTTTAGTCTATATTTACTGTACATGCAGCCGGTGAAGTCACTGGTGCATGCTCTCTGAAGGAATGGCCACCTGGGCCGTTCCTTCAGAGTCCTGTGCCGCAAAGGGTGGCTCCCAAGCGCACACACGGGAGTGACGTCATTGCGGCTCTGGACAGTCACACAGCTGGAGTCCACAGACCCGGAAGGAAGACAGGTAAAGATGGAAGCACTTGCAGCGGTGCCAGCTTGGCACTGGAAGGCTTTGTTTTTAGGTAAGTTTACATAATTTGCAAAGATGCATACTAGCACATTATGACAATACCTTTCATGTCTGAAAAAAAAACACAGAAAAACGCCCAGCGGTTTGCTACTGCTTTAAGTTCTCTTTTCATTAAAAGAATGCCACTGCTGACCTCTCCTAGTGAAATGACTAGTACCATGACTGTAATAATTATTTTCAGTTAAATCCAATGTGATTTAAACATTACACGGCTATAATAAAGATCCTCGTCCTTGTTTTAAAGCTTTGAGAATTGAGTTTTGAGGTTTCTTATTGCTGAACAGTATGTTTCCTTTTCGGAATTGTCAGAATGATATGTTTTAGCATATCCTAATTCTACCTGATAGGCACTGTTTAATGTACACGCTGCGTTTTCAGACCTATGTCACAAGTCCCCAACTTCAGTTTCCAGGAAGCACTATTACTGTAATACAAGCTTAGGAAATAATAAAGTCTGTAATTTCTGCAAGCTTAGTTCTATACAAAGTGCCCATTGCACTGTGTAATCTAGCAAAATACATACTCCGGGAAAAAGGCACAATAATGTCCTGCAATGCAGGCAAACCATTTATTATATACTTTCATTGAGAAAGCACACAGCTTCTCTGTACTATGACAACCTACATACAAAACAATAGAGTTTTTCAGGAAGGTTGTCTTCATCCTATCCTTCTACTTCTTTTTCTCTATAAGTAATAATGTCAGAGCTTTATTTTATTAAGTACGTTGTCAGCATATTTGAAGTTATTTTAATATTGTGCCCTTATTATACATGATCTAAACCTCTCATCTGATTGTGTCACATGAATTTCCATTGTCACCGATACATAATTTTTTGATGACGCTGCGCTGTATCAGCATCAGCTGATTAAATTTTAAAAAAGTCACATGACTGCGCATGGCGATCAATACAGTCAGACACGTGCATGTCATTAAACTTCCTCTCTTCATCTTTTATCACAATAAAGCTATATATTGGAGACAGTGGTCATTGTCATAGCAGAGTGCTGACACCAGCTAGAGAACTTGACTCTATCTATATCTATTTCTGATGACTTTTATAACACTTTATACTAGTTAATATTAAGTTTCTTCATTGATCAAACAAATTTAAAAAAATGTCAGTCATGCACTTGTTTTATATAAAATATTAATTACCTATCTTACAGTGTTTATGCTGCAATCATAATATTGCTGTGTTAGTGCTTGTAAGTTATATTTGCTTGAAATGTTTGTAAATTTTGAATTATTCAATTGCTAAATAAAATCTCTAAACGAAAACTTTTGTCACTAGTGTTGCCTCTGTGATCCGGGACATTGCAGCTTTATAGTGCAGATTTATAACTGTGGGCACCATCTAATATGGAAATTCTACAACCCAATAAAAGTCATTACAACCATCATTATACATTCCTGAAATGGCATAGCTTTGTAAACTAAAATGAAAAAAGTCAGTGGAAGAAAATCAACTTCTCTCTCGATAAACAATTACTTTAAGACCCATGCAGCCTAAAAGGTGAAACTTTTTTTTTTTTTGGTCTTCTGTAGAGCAGACTTCTCCTTAGACCTGCGGAGACGTTGTTCCTGAAAATAATCAGTGTATTGAAATGGTCCTATCACCGCTAGAGACGCAGCTTATATAAAGACACACAGCAAAGCAAACAGCTTAAAGGTAGATTGTGCTACCAAAACTTTATTTACTCCAATCTCCAGATTGTAATCTCTGATCTTTATCACAGGCTAGTACTGTCACGACTGCGCTCATCAAATAGACATACATGATTTACATGAAGGCTAAAAAAAGTAGATTCGAAACAGACTTTTTAATAACTTCCTACAGCACGGTTCTAGATACCCAAAACATTACAGGTCAGACTGAAACCAATTACATGTCATTAAACCACAGAAACTAAAGAACATTACAAAATGAAAAAGGCATACTAATAATTATAAAATTGAAACAAAACTATTAAAATTTATACTGATTTTTTTTTTTTTTTTGTGAAATAAGACTTAACCCTTGATAAACAGATTTATAATATCTTTGATAAGTAGACCCCATTGAGTTGTAATAATAGAATAAACTATATTATTATTATTATTAGTAGTAGTAGTAGTAGTAGTAGTTGTAGTAGTAGTAGTAGTAGTAATAGTACTAGTAGCATAATGAAAATAATAATAATAATAACAATACATATTGATGTAATACTTAATAATAATAATATAAATGATAATAATAATAAATACGAATACTACACACTGTTTTGCCCACCTGACATGATGGCATGTACATACAACATACTTATACGAATACAAAGACCATGTTAGCCATCAGACTTTACTGGATCAACTGTGGGTATAGGATTGGGTATATGGGATTGTATGATATTTTTTATTTTATTCATTTTTTTTTTATTTTTTTTTATGGTTGAACTAGATGGACTTGTGTCTTTTTTCTTTTTTCAACCTGACTAACTATGTAACTATGTAACTCTATAAAGAAAGTTCATGTAACAAACAGCACATTTCAACCTTCTGAGATCACCACCAGCACATAATAGTCTGGTACTTGCCACACATAATAATAACAATAATAATGATAATAACAATAAATAATAAATACTAATACACACGTTTTGCCCACGTGACATGATGGTATGTACAGAAAACATACTTTTGTGAATACAAAGACCATGTTAGCCACCAGACTGCATAAAGAAAGGCACTCAAATAACAAACAGAAAATTTCAACCTTCTGAGATCACCATCAGCAAATAATAGATAGTCTGGTGCTTGGCCAATGGCCAAACACATAATAATGATGATAATAATAGTATTAATAATAGTTGCAATAATTAATAATAAATACTAATAATACACACTTTTTGACCACGTGACATGATGGCATGTACAGAAAACATGTTTTTGTGATTACCAAAAACCATGTTAGTCACCGGACTGTATAAAGAAAGACGTTCATGTTACACTTAAAAAACAGGACATTTCAACCTTCTGAGACCACCAGCAAATAATAGTCTGGCACTTACCAGACACACACAAGAAATACATGGATTGTCAGTGATGAATGGAATTTGAAGAGCTTCTCCTTCGTTTTCACAACTGGCCACAGTGCCTTGCAGAAGAAACCAAAATGATAGGAATTACTACATGACTACACCGGAAGATCTTACAATTTCTGGCAAACTGTGATTTTAGCCTAGCATGGGATGGGGATTGGGGGGGGAGGCATCAGGGGTAGCAATGGGGACTTTTCACCAGGATGACTCTCACTTGTACAAAGCTCAGGTTTTACAGCACATGTGATTGATGTTTATGTGAAACTTGTAGACAGGGTGAGCAGCCTACAATCTGCCACAGTGAATCAGCCACCACTTAAACAGTGCGTCTCCAAAACGAAGTGATATAGTTTAACCGGTTCATAATGTAATGAGCATGGAGTTAGCATTAGACGTTGATATATGACCCAGTGAACAGTAGACACCATAACCTTTTTTTATAGATTGCTTTCAGCACTTAGCAACCCAAGAGGCACCTACAGCTCCCTGTGCCAAGCTGACTGAACTACAGCAACTTTCAATGACTATAAAAGAAATCTAGTCTAGTTATTACATGTTTGCTGTCATCTATCTTTAAACAGGCATGTGATGTAGATAGGAAGAGATAGGGTCTTTGGGACAAAGGTGATCTCCTAACATGAGCCTATGTTATCTGTCACCATTTACCTTCCATCAGTAGCTCATTTTTCAAAAGCTCACACAAGGTTGTACCCTTAACATGCTCCCTATTCCTCCTCCCTCGTACTCTGTTCATCTTAGTATTTATCTACGTTTAGGATCACTTTTTTGTGAAACTGAACACTGCTTGCCTTTAATAGACTTCAACTTTAAAGTTTTTCTTTGGGTTTAATGTACCAGGTGTCAGTGAAATATGTCCTTCCATGGACTGCAGCCCTCACCTGCCTGCAAACATGTAATTACATCCAGCAGCACTGCCACTACTTTCATGTAGAAGATAGCCCCCATCAATTCAATAAAAGCAATCCCATGAGATAGAATGGAGTGAGGGCTAGTGCTTGGCTTTCTATTATTGCACTAGTCAGACACCTGTATAGTGCTTCCAAAATACAGGCAGATTATAGCATGCCTCAGTCATCCTGCAGATCAGAGCCCTGTGCAAACTGAAGATAACCGCAAGAGCACTCCGATCTCACCAGCAATGAACTCTTACATCATCTATGGGGGGAGCACTGCACACAAGAAGCCATGGCAGCTTTATTTCAAACTCAATACCTACTTATAGATAAGTGGTTCATAGTGCACCTAGTGCACAGGCAGATCTATAATGCTCAGGAACAATCTAATAGATGAAACTGACTATGCTTGCTTGGTCTTAATCTAAAACAAGCAATGCAAGTTCAGATACACACATACACTGTATATACAGTATATATATATATATATATATATATATATATATATATATATATACAGTATATTGCTCCAAATGCACATACTAAGATATAATACTCAGGAACGTTATTCTAATCGGTTAAACAGTCAATATTTATTGTTAATCTAAAACAGGCAATGCAAGTTGGTATTCATATATGGATGAACACCTTTATGTATGTGTGAACTCACATAGAATCTATGATACAATTCCTTATTTTTTTTTTTAATATAGCTATGTCAGCACACATACATGAAATTGAGTATATATGGTATGTTAGTAAATATGCATACAAAAATGAATATATATATATATATATATATATATATATATATATATATATATATATATATAAAACAAAGTACTTTTCTGTATGTATATCTAAGATATATATCTATAGATATAGATATCTAGATATCTATATCTATATATATCTATATATCTATATATCTATCTATATATATATATATATATATATATATATATATGTATATAGATATGTCAGCACACATACATGAAATTGAGTATACATGGTATGTTAGTAAATATGCATACAAAAATGAATATATATATATATATATATATATATATATATATATATATATATATATATATATATATGTGTGTTTGTACTAACATGCCATATATACTCAATTTTATGTATGTGTGCTGACATATCTATATTAAAAAATATATTATATATATATATATATATATATATATATATATATATATATATATATATATATATATATACATATATAATCACTATCATCATGTATTTACTCACTATCATGTATATGCACTAATATACCACATTTCATGTATGCCTTCTGACATAACTATTGTATATATACCCACTTTTCTGTATGTGTCCTATCATACCATACACACCAATTTCATGTATATGAAGTAACTTATTTTGTAAAGCACTGCGCAAAATGTCGGTGCTATATAAATCCTGTATAATAATATAATACAAGAATAATAACTCATCTATTAAATATATTGGTACTCACTTTTCTGTAAGTATACATCATACCAATGACAATGATAATCAATTTCATGTATGTGTATGTGCACTGACATATATATATTTATATATTGCCTTTCCTGTATGTGTACTGACATGCCATATATACAGCTGTGATGTATGTGTAGTGACCTATCCATATACAATCTCTATGTATACACTGACTTCCATCCATTGTGCCATGCTGATCCCTACCTGTCAGGAATGAAGATCCCAGTGACACTCTCATGAAGGTGGTGAAGATAAAGATCCATGGGGTGAAGGAGGTAATCCGGGGAGAGGTGGCATGGATTGGCATGCGGTGGCAGTCCATGGTGGTAGTAGTAGTGGATGGAGTGTCAGGCTGGGATCGCACAGAGTAGAGGGGTGATCGGAGGAGGAGATCGGAGGAGGTCCCTCTGCTGGTGCTGCTGTTGGACACACTGCTGCTACTATTACTCTTTTGGTTGGCTTCCGTTTCCTTTATTTTCTTCCCCGGCACCCCTCCTCCTGGATTTTTTTTTTCTTCAACACACAAGCGTGCCGAAATCCTCCGGAGTCTGATCCAGATGAGGCTGGAGTGTGATGTGTGTGTACGATGTGTGTGTACGATGTGTGTGTGGGGGGAGCATCGTCTGATCCCTCCGATCTGATCCCATAGACACAGAGCTGACATCGAATCATCACTCGGGGCTCATGGATCGCCCAGTACCAGGGATGCGCTCATCTCTCATTATCTCCTATGATGGCTACACAAGGTGTGATAAAACTGAACGATCCATGTGCGATTCAACAAAACCATCAAATCAAATATCGATCGAGCCAGAACAAATGGCACGAGCTAGCAATGAGCAACAGAGAGTGCTGGTTTTGATCGACCCACATCAGTTGTAATAGAAAAAGAAAACAATCACAAAAACAATTGACCTTATATGATCATTTTTTTTCTGCCACAACTGATTGATTTGGGTCAATGAAAACTGTCACTATGTGCCGCTCATCGCTCAGCCATGTCATTTTTGTCTCACTTGATCGATGTCTGATTTAATCGTTTTATCAAAACAATTGTCCTGTGAAATTGCACCGTCTATGGCCACTGTTAGGGAGACTATGCACATACAGTAAGGATTCTTCACCAAATTGGACACTCTGATAGAATCGATTAATAAATATTATTATACAGGATTTATATAGCGTCATAAGTTTGCTTTACAATATAAAGGCAGACCATACACAAACAGTGCAATTCAAAACAAAGGGGTTAGAGGGGCCCTGCTCCTGCAAGCTTACAATCTAAATAATGGGAGAGATATAGATTACAGGGATGTGACTGATCAATGAGATTGCCCTATCAGGCCTAAACCTATTTTCTGTACTGTATCCTTATTTGCCCCTTACAATGTATCTAAACCCAAAGACAAAAACTGATAGTACTGCAGTGTACCGGTCCTTAGATGTGTTGGATGAGTTCTTGTTTTTTTCACACTTTTCACTAATTCATTAATCCTAGGGTGACAACCGTACCAAAAAACATTGTCTCCCTAGGACAGGGAGTGTGTTTGGACTACATAACACCTCCCTCTCTATGCCATAGCAGGGGCGGGTGTTTTGTAATTTGCAGGGATAGCAGGGAACAATGGTAACTGATAACAGCCCAGAGACAGAGAGAACAGTTATCAGCACACAAGACGGATGAACAGCTATTTGTTATACATACATACACTTGTAGATCAGATATAATAAAACCCCTTCGACCAAAAGGCACCAAATAACAGACATTGTTAGTTGACATACACTTTAAGAACTCGTAAGGTGCGTTGAAACATGCGGCAGCCCTTGCTGTCCCCCTGAAAATCAATCCTAATTTTAATGCTTTTCAGAGGGTAGTTGACAGGTGGCTGGGAGGCGATTTGTCCTGTTTTAACCCTGTAAATGCTGCACCGCCGTGTATCACATGTGATTGCGGGGCAGTTGTAGCATGGCCCCATTCACGTGAAAGGGTTGCGTTTGGTGGTGATATTGCCCACTGAACGCGCCAAGGAGGTTTTTTTTTGCCGCAACTGTGGCATATGTGCATTTCTCAGCAACTGAATGCTCTTGCTTAGATGGGAAGTCAGTGAATCGTAAAACCGCAGCTCAACTGCCTGCTTTTACCGCCCCCTGGTCACCTGTTTCAATGAGCCCTTACTGACCATGAGCAAAGCTCCATCTGCTTTAACGTTTAGGCCATGTGCACACTGTGATCTCCATGACACCTTTTTTCCTACAAGTTTTTAGCAGCAGAAAAGCGAGGTAATAAGCTGCATTTTTGCATGCCCGTTCACGTCGTGCCTATGCGCGTTAGTGCACGTTCACACACCTGGCATTAATGCATTCTATTGGTCTGAATGCTAATTTATTAACAAGTGTAAACGCATGTTTATGCGTGTTTAGGCGATTTTGAGTGTTTTTTATGCCCAAAAGCTCCTCCCCTGAACACAACTTTGGTGGGTGTTTTTTTCTGCCTCTAAACTCCTGTAAATGCCTATAGTGTGCACACATAGACTAACATAGAGGGGTGTTTAGAGGTAGAGAAAAAATATCTCAAACGCCCATAGGTGTGCGCAGCCTAATGCATTAGGGTGTGCACCCTTAAGCTCAAACACACATGCATGTGTATGTATCTACACATATATGACCCCGGTACATTGATCTCCCTGCTGGCACAGTGAAAGAAAAAACGATAAACACTTCTCTTATGGCAGAGCCGGTAAGAGGGAGATCTTTCCCATGTTCCTGTTGCTATACAGAACGATAACACTAATGCGCATGGGGAGATTAGGGTGTGCCTGGGCACACCCGGCACACCCTGTGCGCACGCCTATGCAAACGCCTGTAAAGTAGGGTTGCCACCTTTTCTTCAAGCCAAACCCAAACACTTTAGTGGCCTGGAACACCTTTGGATTGAGAAAAGTAATGCGGTGTGCATAGCGTGCAGTGGGTGTGCCCACATTTCTCTTGCTGACATCATGACCCCCCCCCCCCAGTGATGCCGAACCTGCCCCCAGACAGCCACCCACAGCTCCCGGATGGCAACAGATTTGTGTGTGACTATCTTGGTTACTTGGGGAGCCACAGCCCAGTCTGAAAAATGTGTCTGGGTTTCAGTCTCCCTGAAACCTGGACACAGGATTCAAAACCCGGACTGTCCAGGTGAATCCAGGACAGGTGGCAACCCTACTGTAAAGCAGCTTTTTTTTAGCTCAAGTGTGCATGAGCCATAAGACTTTAGTCTGTCCTCAAACTTTTTTTTTCCTTTACATTTCCTTTATCCTTTTTTAAAGTTCTCCTTGTCCTCCTCTCAATCTGTGCTCATTTCTCATTCCTCCCCATGTTAGTAATACATTCTGTACAGTAGCAGGTTGTAAGAAAGGCAGAATGGGCTGCTGCATGGGGCTCCAGACCTCAGGGGAGTGCAAGGGAATTCTACAAAAAATCAGCACTTTATTACACTAGTTCCCATTCCCACCTGAGGGATCTGAAGCCCACTTTCTGCTCCATTTTTTTTTTGTTGGTGTTATATATGATTTTTTGTTTGTTTGTTTTTATGAACAGTGATTGCATCCAATCTATTGCAGCCCCTGTTTGGGTATTTTGACAGCTGGCTGTCAGAATTAAGTAGCAGGCATAGGAGATACCTCCATCAGTGATGTTTAGCGTTTAGACGTTTAGGCTCCATGCACACTGGACATTAAAATAATGTTATAAAAATGCCAGTAGCTTAGCAGTGAGTCTTTCAACATTTCTTTTAACATTTTTGCAATAGCGTTTATTAGTGTTTTTCCGCGTTAGCGTTTTTTAGCGTTTTCTTTTAAACGTTTTTTTCTTTTTTTTTAATGGATCAAAAATGTTAAAAAAAGCTGGCGAGCCACATTTTTGAGCGTTTATCTGCAATTATCAGCGTTAATGAGCGTTTTGGCGTTTTATGTGGTCAGAAAAACGACTCTTGAACGCGATTTTATGGCGTTCAAAAAACAGCCCATAAACTCCACTGCTGATAAAAGTTCAAAAACGTCATGGACACATAGGATAACATAGAGTGGGCTGTTAAAAAATACTGCCCAAACTCCAAAAAATGGCCGTTTATGAGCTTCAGCGTGCATGGAGCCTTAGATTTCTATGTGCATGGCTAGCTTTAAAAAGAAACTACACTACGCCTATTAGCATTGGCCATCTTGAGTAAGGGCAAATGACTCATGTAGCATTTACATTCTGGAATCCATCTGCCCTTAGCTCATGCATGGAGGAGGGTGTGCTTAGCTGAGAAAACCCCTCCTCCCCTCCTAAAGACTTCTGGGACTTCTGGGACATATGACATAATTTGCCCAGGTCTAACAACAAGGAAGCAACTTACTTTAAAACAAGTAAATACGATATACTTTCCTATTTAGTTACTAATGCTGGCAGCATGGTGATAACAAATAGTCATTGCTGATTGAAAGAGCGAAGTTTTGCTTTAAAGCACATGATGAGAATATTGGATTAAAAAAAAAACACTTGATCGTCTGACAATCTTTTCGTTAGTACACAGGTTTCAAAACCCAGTCACGACGGTTGATGCAAAAATATCCAAAGGGACAAGCAGGAAAATTTTACTTGTACGATAACGGAACAAATGATTTTTCATGTAATTAGTATAGTATTTTTCCCAAAAAGTCGTGTGACCAAGACCACGCATGCTCAGATACGAAAGAATGCATTACAATACATTACATCACTTCTGAAGTTGTATTTTGTCTTACGAGAATTTTCAGAACTTTAGTAACCTATTGGTTTTCGATATAAAACATTAAAAAAAAAAAAAAAAAACAGACGATCATTCGTCTGATATTCTCATCGTGTGGACGAGGCTTTAGGAGGGCTTTGGTTATGAGAGCTTGCAATCTAAAAGAGACAAGTGATACAAAAAAGTAACATCTAGAAAAAAAAAAACAGACGATCATTCCTCCCATATTCTCATTGAGTATACGAGGCTTTAGGAGAGCCTTGGTTATGAGAGCTTACAATCTAAAAGGGACAAGTGATACAAAAAAGTAACATCTAGAAAAGAAAAACAGACGATCATTCGTCCGATATTCTCATTGTGCGTACAAGGCTTTAGGAGGGCCTTGGTCATGAGAGCTTGCAATCTAAAATAGAGGGACAAGTGATACAAAAAAGTAACATTTGGGTGGGGATGAGTTGATGGAGAAAGTGCCGTTGTTGGGTAGAGGTGGGATAGGCTTCCCTGAAGAGATGAGTTTTCAGGGATTGCCTAAAGGCGGACAGGGTAGGTGATAGCTAGACAGATTGGGGTAGGGAGATTTTTATGGATGGCAGAGGCTCTAGAGAGGTCCTGGGGGCAAGTATGGGAGGAGGTGATGAGGCCATACAATATCAGCATAGAGCTGATCCAAGGACAGCTCATCCTACTGCAGCATGTGGAACCTCAATAGTCAGCCCTGATATCACCCCTCTGCTGCTTACCTGCCCACCAGGCTCGCCATTATCACCACCTTGGGTCTTTTTCAGTCCTTCAGGCTATTAGGTTTTGGCTGGATTTGCTATCAGCGCACTAAGCCCTAGATGTTAGGCCACTTCCCTATATCTCTAGCTCTCTGTTTACCCTCAATTTACATTGATCCACCAGATAATGAAAGTGGAGCAGGGAAAATAGACAAGGTGGTTGCTCTATCTGTTTTCCAAACAGCATGTGCAATTACTGTCTGCAGATAGGGTTTTGCATTCCGCACTAATGAATTACTTCACTGTTCTGTCTGATGGCAGTGAGACCGAGGTGTATTGTTAGTGTCAGGGCAGCACTGAACTTCAGGCAGACAGCAAACAACACCAATGCCTGCAGTTAAATAGTTAATTAAAAGAATGAAATGAATATATAAAAAAATAAATATATATATACCGTATCTCACAAAAGTGAGTACACCCCTCACATTTTTGTAAATATTTTATTATATCTTTTCATGTGACAACACTGAAGAAATGACACTTTGCTACCATGTAAAGTAGTGAGTGTACAACTTGTATAACAGTGTAAATTTGCTGTCCCCTCAAAATAACTCAACACACAGCCATAAATAAATAAATATAAATAAACCGCTGGCAACAAAAGCGAGTACACCCCAAGTGAAAATGTCCAAATTGGGCCCAAAGTGTCTGTCAATATTTTGTGTGGCCACCATTATTTTCTAGCACTGCCTTAACCCTCTTGGGCATGGAGTTCACCAGAGCTTCACAGGTCGCCACTGGAGTCCTCTTCCACTCCTCCATGACGACATCATGGAGCTGGTGGATATTAGAGACGTTGCGCTTCTCCACCTTCTGTTTGAGGATGCCCCACAGTTGCTCAATAGGATTTAGGTCTGGAGACATGCTTGGCCAGTCCATCACCTTACCCTCAGCTTCTTTAGCAAGGTAGTGTTTGTCTTGGAGGTGTGTTTTGGGTCATTATCATGTTGGAATACTGCCCTGCGGCCCAGTCTCCAAAGGGAGTGGATCATGCTCTGCTTCAGTATGTCACAGTACATGTTGGCATTCATGGTTCCCTCAATGAACTTGAGCTCCCCAGTGCTGGCAGCACTCATGCAGCCCCAGACCATGACAATCTCACCACCATACTTGACTGTAGGCAAGACACACTTGTCTTTGTACTCCTCACCTGGTTGCCACCACACACGCTTGACGCCATCTGAACCAAATAAGTTTATCTTGGTCTCATCAGACCACAGGACATGGTTCTAGTAATCAATGTCCTTAGTCTGCTTGTCTTCAGCAAACTGTTTGTGGGCTTTCTTGTGCATCATCTTTAGAAGAGGCTTCCTTCTGGGACAACAGCCATGTAGACCAATTTGATGCAGCGTGTGGCGTATGGTCTGAGCACTGACAGGCTGACCCCCCACCCCTTCAACCTCTGCAGCAATGCTGGCAGCACTCATACGTCTATTTCCCAAAGACAACCTCGGGATATGACGCTGAGCAAGTGCACTCAACTTCTTTGGTTGACCATGGTGAGGCCTGTTCTGAGTGGAACCTGTCCTGTTAAACCCCTGTATGGTCTTGCTGCAGCTCAGTTTCAGGGTCTTGACAATTTTCTTAGAGCGTAAGCAATCTTTATGCAGAGCAACAATTCTTTTTTTCAGACCCTCAGAGAGTTCTTTGCCATGAGGTGCCATGTTGAACACGTTGAACTTCCAGTGACCAGTATGACAGAGTGAGAGTGATAGCACCAAATTTAACACACCTGCTCCCCATTCACACCTGACACCTTGTAACACTAACGAGTCACATGACACTGGGGAGGGAAAATGGCTAAGTGGGCCCAATTTGGACATTTTTAGTTAGGGGTGTACTCACTTTTGTTCCCAGCCTTTTAGACATTAATGGCTGTGTGTTGAGGTATTTTGAGGGGACAGCAAATTTACACTGTTATATAAGCTGTACACTCACTACTTTACATTGTAGCAAAGTGTCATTTCTTCAGTGTTGTCACATGAAAAGATATAAAAAAAAATTTACAAAAATGTGAGGGGTGTACTCACTTTTGTGAGATACTGTATATGTATAGATATATCTATATATAGATACATTTCTAGTAATAAATATAATATATATATTTTTAAATTAATATTTATGTTTTATTATTTACCTGGCAGTCCTTTAAGTGAGCTTTAATAACTAGGGGGTAGAGTAACTTCTCTATAATGTGACTGCTGTGATTGGTTCTCACAGTGATTGGAAGCTCATCTAGCTGGTTTCCGATCAGAAGTCGTGAACGAGAGCTGTCAGTGACAGCTTGTTTAGTGTGCTGGGAATGCACAACCTCAGGTCGCCTTGGACGTATACGTGTGGCCACTGGGTATTAAAGCCCACTGTTCTTGGCACTGCATATATTTGTTCTGTGATTGTCAAGAGGTTAAAATAAATATTATTTATTATTCAAAAAAATAAAATAAAGCAAAATATTATTAAATAATAATAATAATAATAAAAGAAAAAAACAAAATATTTATATTTTATTGCAATTAGCTTAAAAGAGAAGTATGGATTTTTTTTTGTGCAGATTCATACTTACCTAGCTGGATACAGCATCGGTCCAATGCTTCATCTGTCTCCCGCTGGCAATAACACTGAGAACCAAGCGATCAAACACTGCCAGTCGTTCGGTTCGGCTCCCTGAGTGGAGAGCAGTGACTGTCAGTCAGCATCTCTCTGCTCTGCCCCCTCCTCACTCACTGGTCTGCTGGGCTGTGGAGGGGGGCGAGAGCGACTGGCTCAGGCTCTTAGCAGCTTACTGAGAGGCTGAGCTGGATGGCGGTGCAGGCATGTGAGTGGATCCCAACTTCATTGTCCTGATCTTGCCCGAGCCTGGACCAGCCCTGCGACGTCAGCCGACAGCGGGCTTCAGCCCACTGTCTGCTGAAAACAGGCTGTACTTCTCCTTTAAGTATTAGAATTTGACTTGGCAAGAGACTCATGTCATTCCCTGTATATAAGCACTCAGACTGGAAGGGAGTGGGACAGCAACTGGAGCCAATCGAGTTTGCTGCAGTGCACATGTGCTGAGAAGGAACATGCTGATAGGAGCAGCGAGATAACCCTATAACTCTTCTTTTGCTCCTTCAAGGATTGAGCGGTGACCAGGCTCTATTATATAAACTGCAGTAAAGAGATGTCAGTTCACCTGGCTGTGCTCTCTGATGGGATAGTGTAAATCTCAGGACCAGCAGGGAGAAAAACAAACCATCTGGAAGGTAAAGCAATATTATATATTTATTTTAACAGTATATTCAGCTGTTTGCCTGGAGTACAGGTTTAACTGCTTGGCAAGACTTGTATTCGCTTTATGGGAATAAAACGATAATCTTCCAGCAAGAATGGACATAAGGTTGGAAAAATGAACCACTTGAGCTCTGGAAGGTTTTACCCCCTTCATGAACAGGTCATTTTTTGCTATTTAGCACTGCGCTATTTTAACTGATAATTCCGCAGTCATGAAATACTATATGCAAATGTAATTTATATCATTTTCTTTTATACAAATAGACCTTTCTTTTCGTGGTATTTGATCACCACTGGGTTTTTATTTTTTATTATATAAAAGACCAAACATTTTGAGGAAAAAAAAAAAACAATATTTTTTACTTTCTGCTTTAAAACATATCCAATAAAAAAATAAAATGTATTCTACTACATGTCTTTGGGGGAAAAAAAACAAAACAATAAATGTATATTGAATGGTTTGCATGAAAGTTATAGCATCTACAAATTATGGTATATATATATATATATATATATATATATATATATATATATATATATATATATATATATATATATTAGGGCTGGGAAAATTCAAGATTCATTTCTTGATTAATCGTTAATTTTTTTGGTCAACCAAAATTCTTTTGATCGGTACTTACCTCTCCGCCAGCTTCCGGTTCTTCAGGGAGTTCCGTCGGCGATCCGGTGAAGTCACGGACATCAACATCACCGGACTCCTCCCCCTTCCCCAGGTGCCTCCGTTTGCTAACAAAGGGAAGGGGGGAGGAGTCCGGTGACGTCGATGTCCGTGAAATCATAAATTGAGGAAGACAGATCCTAACGAGTTGATTGATCTCATTATTCAGATAAACATCTATGTAAATCCTGGACTTGGCTATGAAAATCAACATATCTGTGGGCTTTCCTGGCAGTAAGTCAGTTTGACGATGAACTGACATTGATTGGTTATCCAGCAATCAAGAAACATTTATGATGAGGGCACTTTTTTTCCAAAGAGCTGACACTTTGCTGTCTCAGTAGGTGTTGGATGTCTCTGGCTCTCCATCGGTCCCCCTGATGCACAATGGTGCTATTTAAATAGACTGCAGGGTGACGCCGTAGCCCCGCCCCGCTAAGGAAGTTCTGATTGAACGTAACACGTACGAGGGAGGAGCTACGCATGACATCAGCTAAAAGTAGTTGGATCTGTATGTGCGTTATAAATATAATTAATAACCAAAATTAGTCGATTAATCGATTAAAAGAAAAATAGATTAATCGAACACAAAAATTTTAATCAGTAACAGCCCTAATATATATATATACTGGATTTTTTTTTTTATACTAGTAATGGCGGTGATCAGCGACTTATAATGGGACTGTGATAGTGCAGTGGACAATCTGATACTAACTGACAATGGGTGGGAACTGACTAACTGCCACTGACATTACCAGTGACACTAATACAGTGATCAGTGCTAATAATATGCACCGTCACTGTACTAATGACACTGGCTGGGAAGGGGTTAACATCTAGGGGCAATAAAAGGGGTAACAAGTGTAAGGTGTGCATTACGTGCTGCTTTTACTACTAGATGTGGCTGATTTTTATCCCAGAAAAATAAAAGTCACATCTCTGCTCCATGTACAGAGCCCTGTGTTGTACGTAAACACAGAGCTCTGTACTGTGATTCACTAAGTCGATCAGCAGGTCCCGGCCGGGACCTACTTACCGACTTATGCTGTAGCGAATCACAGCACAGATGGGGCAGTGGGCGCGCAACACCAGAGCCGATGCGCGCGGCCGGCAGCTGCAATCTCCGCCAGCAACCTGCGATCGCTCCAGAGAGAGCCAGAATGGGGATCTGTCAATGTAAACAGACAGATCCCCATTGTGACAGGGGAGGAGAGAGATACCTGCTGTTCCCAGTGAGCAGGAACAGCGATCTCTCTCTATTCCCTGTCAGTACACCCCCCCAGTTAGAAACACTCCCTAGGGAACACCTAACCCCTTAATCACCCCCTAGTGTTAACCCCTTCCCTGCCAGTAACATTTATACAGTAATCAGTGGCTCTGATCACTGTATAAATGTCAATGGTCCCAAAAAAGTGTCAAAAGTGTCCGATCTGTGCACCGCAATGTCGCAGTCCTGCTAAAAATTGCTGATCATCGCCATTACTAGTAAAAAAAAAAAAATTCGAAATAAAAATGCTATAAATCTATGCCCTATTTTGTAGACACTATAACTTTTGTGCAAACCAATCAATATACGCTTATTGCGATTTTTTTTTACCAAAAATATGTGGAAGAATATATATTGGCCTAAACTGATGATTAATGTTTTTTTTTTTTTTTTGGATATTTATTATACCAAAAAGTTAAAAATATTGGGTTTTTTTCAAAATTGTCGCTCTTTTTTTGTTTATAGCGCAAAAAATAAAAACCGCAGAAGTGATTAAATACCACCAAAAGAAAGCTTTATTTGTGGGGAAAAAAAGACATACATTTTGTTTGTGTATAGCATTGCACGCCTGCGAAATTTTCTGTTAAAGCGACGCAGTGCCGTATCGCAAAAAATGGTCTGGTCATTAAGGGGGCAAATCCTTCTGGTCCTTAAGTGGTTAAAGAAGACATACACCCTGATTGACTTGATAAAGCCCTGTTTACCGTAAACTATCTCCATTTTTTATAAAAAGAAATCCTTGTTTTCACCTGTTTTTGAGCGTTTGGTACGTTTCAGTGTTGTAGATCTCCTGCAGCCTCTTTGAGGCCACTTCAGCAATGGCTGCATAGCAAATACACTTGTTTGTAGGGGAAGGAAGTGGGGGGATGGATGACTGATGATGGCAGCAGTAGACCGTGCCTGCATATTGTAAATGGAAACAATGAATTGTAGTCTCCATTGGAAGACCAGTGTCCCCCTGTCAGAATACAATAGCTCTGCAGGAGAGATGCCTATGTCACACATTGTTGTGTTAATGCGGGAATCTGTTTTTTTTTCCGTTCAGCTCACTGGTAGAGGTCCATTGCTTCTGGAAAGAATCCTATGTACACTGAGGTGTGAGCACTTGGAGTAACACCGGATTACAATATGGACTCACATTATCACTTTTCTGAATGAACTATTTATTATAATTTTAATTTGAATGATTGATCTGCACCATTCATTTATTAATCGATTGATCTTTGAAATGTCTTTAATTTTAACGTTGATATGAATTTTTGTTTTGCTATACACACTTTGTGATGCTTATTGATACATTGGATTGTAAACATTTAGGTCCCATTCACTTCTTGTACTTCCCACTTCACTGCCCATTCACTTCTCATAGCGAGAGCTCGCGTTCCCGCTCGCAATTTTGTGTGGCCGATTTTCACATAGTTCCACGTAGGGCAGACCTTTAATTTTCCTATGTGCGTTTGTTGCCCAAAAGTAGCTCCTGCTCCTTTTTTTGTCGCTTGACAATCGTGGCAAAATCGGTTGGGGTGCCATTAAGGATCTGTGAAGCCTTCAGGCTTCACAGCCTGTTTCCTACTGTGCATGCGCGTGTCGCTCTGCACTTTCTGAATGGTCCCATCATCTTCTGGGGGACACACAGGTCCCAGAAGGCAACGAGGGGGGCACGATAAAACCGCGGAAGTGACGTACTTCCCTGCGGCGACATGGAATGGAAGTTCAGAAGAAAACATGCCAAAAAGGGATGAAAAAAATATTCAAAAAATATTTAAAGAAGCTTTAAAGAAGGACAACTGAGGAAGAATAAAGAAAGGGGGAAATGATTTCAAAAGAGGAACCATCTCTCTAGTCGGGGGACTGCAGGTTGCTTTGTTTAGGGAACAAACATATCCACATTTTATAATGTAAAGGTTGCATACATTGTGACTTTATGTTTCGTATTTAAGGCCCTGACCCAGCACTTGCTACAGACCTTCCTAATCCCCCCATTCTGCTCCATCAGTCTGATAAAGGTTGGAGACCCCCTGCCATTAGAGTCGCCTTGTGCGGCGGTTAACCCCTCGCATGCTGCCATTGTCCTTGTCCCCAGACATGTGAAGGAGGTGGATTTGATCGGAGACTTGATGGTGTGTTATCTAAACAGAGAGCATCCCACAAGCAAAGCAGCAGGCAGCGGCGACAGACAGCTCCATTCTGAGCTCTGACCTGATCACAGTCAGATAAAGGCAGTGATGAGAGACTAATGCAGACGAGACAGTCTGCTAGGCTGACCCCTTCCCCAGGCCTGCCTTGATCTGATGTCACCCGCCTCCTCCCCAATGCACAAGGAGTCAGTCAAAAGAAGTCATTAGTGCTTTAGTTATGCTTGAAAGGTATAAAGGCCATCCCACTCATTCATTGACTTCTGTCTGCCCTCCCAGTACATGTCTGAGACATGGAGGAGGAGAAGGACATGACTTGTCCACCTTCTATTTATCAGCTTCTGTATACACAGCACATCACATCCTCCCTCTGAAATAACAGTTTTAGCACATTTACAGCCCCACAAACCTTACAGGGTGTCAGCTTGTGTACATTCATTCAGAAAATCACTGCAGGGTCAGTTTATTACGAGAGTAAGAAAATACAGCAACTAGAAGGCAGGATTTTGGTGACAGCAAAGCTGCTGTGTAAAACGTGCTTTGTAATGTTTGATCAATGATTAGATGCGGCAAGCCTACAGCGGTAAAGTGACACTAAATGATATCTTTATTCTCTAAAAAGAATCCATACGCATCCACTGCTTAATGGTCCTGTAATCTATTTTTCATTAAATCCTTTCTTGCTGTGTTCTTCTGCTTCCTTGTAATGTCCTCCAGGAGCTCCTGAACCTCTTCTTTTCCCCATCTCTTCGTTTGTTGGAACAAGCAGTGCACATTAGTTGTGGTCTTGCACACATGATCTCTATGCACACTACACATCCACAATCATAGTCCATAGTCCATCTTGGGAGAGAGCAAGAGAGGGTGGCAACGCTCCTACATACAATGGGACTATGGAGAAGGGATGTAGCCACCCTCTAACACAGGGTTTCTCAACCAGGGTTCCATGAAACCTCAGGGTTCCTCCAGAGGTTGCTAGGGGTTCCTTGAGCAATGAGCAATTTCTGCCACTCAAATACGTTCCCACTGACACAATTGTTTTTTTAGCTATCTTTTTTTAGCTATCTGTAAGGGGGGAATTATGCCCAATGACCACAAGTGTAAGGAGCATTATTCCCATTGACCATCACACTAATATATCATGAGTTGTAGATATAGTCATTTTTTTTAGGAGTTACCCGTGACCAGAAAGATATTTCAAGGGTTCCTCTGTGTTGAAAAGGTTGAGAAAGGCTGCTCTAACAGGTAGTCAGACCACAGAAGCAAAAAGAAAAAGGATTTTGGAGGAGGCTGAGAACAATAGAAGGCACTTTTTTAGATAAAATGTTAATGTTTTAGCCATAGGTGTGCGCAGCCTATTGCATTAGGGTGTGCACCTCAAAGCTCAAACACATATACTTGTGTGTGCATGTGTATATATACGGAAGGTGTCAGTAGAGCAGTGAATGGTGTCATAAGGGCAGATATTGGTGGGGCAGTTACAATCTTATTTTGCTTGTTTTTTTGCCATTTTTTGGGAGAAAAAGAGATTTATTTTATTTGTTGAAATATCAGGGGTCTAAACATTGGAAATATGCACCACATGGGGTGATTAGGGTGTGCCCAGGCACACCTGGCACACCCTGTGCGCACGCCTATGGTTTTAGCTAAAAAAGTTGAAAGTTCACCTTTCCAAAAAAAAAAAAAATGAAAAGGTGAACTAACAATGTACAACTTCCCCCTGGACACCGATGTACTTACCTCCATAGGTGATAAACTGTCAGTGCCCATGCAGCTTGTCCAGCGGACTTTAGTCCCTCTGCAGCGTGTCTGGGATGGATCAGAGCAATTCTGTTTGGTCAGGCACAAAGCCTCGCTCTGATCTATCCTGGAAGCGCTACAAAAAGAAGAGGGAGAAGAGTGAGGATTTCCACACCCCGGCAGAGCGGCTCTCCAACGGGGCACTCGAGAAAAGGAGGAGCCAGGAGCGATGCTGAGGGACCCCAGAAGAGGAGGATCAGGGCCACTCTGTGCAAAACCAACTGCACGGGTAAGTATGACATGTTTGTTTAAAAAAAAACAAAAAACCTTTACATATCCTTTAAGGCAGCAGTCATCAACCCTGTCCTCAGGGCCCACTAACAGGCCAGGTTTGCAAGATAACTGAAATACATCACAGGTGATATCATTTGCTGCTCAGTGATTGCAGTATTCTAGTCTGCATCTCCCCAAGGTAATACATAAAACCTGGACTGTTAGTGGGCCCTGAGGACAGGATTGATGACCACTGCTTTAAGGTCATAGAGTGGCCTAGACAGTCTCCAGACCTTAATCCTATAGAAAATTTATGAAGGGAGCTGAAATTTTGAGTTGCCAAGCCACAGCCAAGAAACCTTAAAGCGGAGCTCCAGTCTCTTCAGTGAAAATTAAAAGTCAGCAGGTACAAAAACTATAGCTGCTGACTTTTAATAAACAGCCACTCACCTGTCCCACAATCCAGCAGTGTACTCACCCCAGCCGTTTTCTCCCTGTGTTCTCCCTCAGCGGCGCTGGCATCTTCACTATGGGCACCTGGCCGAGACAGTTTGCGACCTCATAGCCGGGTACCCACTGTAGATGCGCGAGCGGCGCTGCACTCTGTGACTAGTGCCGAAGACTTTGGGAGGGAGAACTTCCACCTCCGATCGCCTAAGGTGACCAGAACGGAAGTGGGAACAGGTACCTGTCAAAATCGGGTACCCGCTCCCCCCTCCTCAAAAGCTCCATTTTACAAACAGGAGCTGGGGAGGAGGCCTTAACCTCCCTGGCGGTATGATTATTTCGGATTTTAGGTGCTGAAAGCGGTACAATTATTTTGCATGGAAATTTGGCGTTTTATATTGTAGGTCTGTAAATCTTAACAATAACACACTTAAATCTGTCCAAACCAGAGTCTAGTAGATATCCCGGGTATGATAAAGTTTGAAACACAAAAACATAAATTATAATATAATAAATAAAAATAAATAATAAAAAAAAATAAAAAAAAATAGTAATAAAATACATTTCCCCACAATTCACTATCGCTCAATTCTGCAAGTGTTCTAATTTACTATCGCTGTTTTCTTGCTGGTCTAAAGCCACTTTTGACGTAAAGGGACACTTTTTGGTTGCTATGGACAATCTCCAGTTTCCAGGCAGAAAGAACAGTATATATAATATAAAATTGCATGCAGGGCATGGGCCAAAGCACTGGGGACAAAAGGGATATGAAATCATTTCATACAGTACTGTAATCTGTAAGATTACAGTACTGTATGTGTTATGATTTTTACTTTTTTTTTAATTTGCCGCCAGGCACCGCCCCCGTGCGTCGCGCCGCTCGCAGGGAACGGAGCCTGGCACGGAGAGGCTTCGGAGGAGGACGGAGCCCTCGGACACTGCGGGTGACATCGCAGGATCCCGGGGACAAGGTAAGTAACGCCGCCCCAGGATCTTGCAATGCGATCCCGAGTGTGGCTCGGGGTTACCGCTAATGGGACTGAATTTTAACCCCGAGCCATACTCGGGAAAACCGCCAGGGAGGCTAAAGAAGAACTTCCCCTTTTTGGTGGAGCTCTGCTTTAAGGATTTAGAGAAGATCTGTAAAGAATAGTGGACCAAAATCCCTCCTGAGATGTGTGCAAACCTGGTCACTAACTACAAAAAACGTCTTACCTCTGTGCTTGCCAACAAGGGTTTCTCCACCAAGGACTAAGTTATGTTTTGCTTGGGGATAATAAATACTTATTTTACTCTCTGAACTGCAACTCAATTTATAACATTTCGATCATGAGTTTATGGATTTTTGGTTTGATATTCTGTCTGTACCATTTAAAACACAGCTACAAAGGGCAAACTTACAAAATCAGCAGGGGATCAAATAATTATTTACCCCACTCTAGCCTTAAGCCAGGTACACACTAGAATTTATTTTTTCGTTCAACCCTGTGGGCTGAACGAAAATAAATATAAACAACTAATACAAATGGCTTAAACAAACCTAACCAAAAAATGCAGCTGTACACTAAATGCCAATGATACAACACCCCAAAACAAATGTAATCAATAAAATAGTGCAGAGCAGACACATGAATTCACATATAGAAAGTAAAAATGCATAAAAGTTCATAAAAGTTCCTGAAGGAAGGGACAAAAATCCCAAATGGTATATAGATGTGCATCAAGGCAAAGAAACTGAGTGTCTTAATCTAGGCAGTGCCTCCACCATAGACATATATAGCCGCTCACCTGACACATATGAACCCTGAGTGAACAGGTAGGTCACACATGCTTGCCCTTGTCAGGGTAAATCTCCTTAAGCCAAAAAGGAGACCTACCCTGACAAGGGCTATAGTGTTTGACCTACCTGTTCACTCAGGGTTCATATGTGTCAGGTGAGCGGCCATATACTGTATATCTATGGTGGAGCCACTGCATGGATTGAGACACCCAGTTTCTTTGCCTTGATACAAATCTATACACCATTTGGGATTTTTGTCCCTTCCTTTATGAACGTATATGAACTTTTATCCATTTTTACATTCTATATATGAATTTATGTATTTGTGGTGCGCTATTTTATTGATTACATTTGAAATCTGAGAGATTGCCGTACTAACATAAGCGATGTTAGTGTAGAGGTCTCCCCCGCTGTGCTATTGTGTTTTGACAGAGGGGACTGCCCCCCTGCCAAAACACACTGATCACACTGGATGTGATACTTGGATGTTGGTCGGATGCTGATTTGTCAGCATGCCCATTCGACAGAAGCCAGTCATGAGACAAGCTTCTGTAAAACAGATAGTTGTACACACAGGCTGAAAGTCAACTGGTTCCTGCCGAACCAGCCAATTTCTGACAATTTTTGGCCTCTGTGTACAAGTTTTTAGGATCTTGTGCACTGATGACTAACTTTTCTGCTCCAAAAGATAATTCCATATAAGTCTCAGGGCTAAACCCCAGCTTTACCCACTTGCCTGCCGGGCACTTTTATCCCCTTCCTGCCCAGGACAATTTTCAGCTTTCAGTGCTGTCACACCTGGCACTGATAGGTGGCACTGGTGGGCACTGATTAGGTGGCACTGGTGGACACTGATGCGGAGGCACTGATGAGGCTCCACTGATGGGTGGCACTGATGGGCTCTGATAGGCAGAACTGAAGGGCACTGATAGGTGGCACCCATAGGCAGGACTTATAGGTAGCACTGATGGGCAGTGATAGATGGCACTGATAGGCAGCACTTATAGGTGACACTAATAAGGAGGCACTGATGGGCACCGATGGACACAGATTGGCAGCACTGATGAGCACTGATTGGCAGCACTGGTGGGCACTGTTGGGACTGCACTGATAATCAGGACACTTTAACACAAGCCAGTTATTGGCTCTTCTTCTCGTCTCCTCACACTGTCAGCACAAGGAAAGGAAAGCCAATTACTGGCTTTTGTTTACATCACGATCAGCTGTCATTGGACACAGCTGATCAAATGGTAAAGGGTCACTGTGATTGGCCTTTTACCCCGATCTGTGATCAGCTGAGTCCGAAGACGTCCATGAACGCCCTTCCGGCAAAGTAAACCCGTGCCATAGCCATCTTTTGGCTATAGTATGGGTGGGAAGTGGTTAAAAAGGCATGCATTGCCCCTTTAAATATAGGTAACTCATTCCCTTAGAGTCTGTTCACACTTTTGTACCTGAAAATGCACTAGATTTTTTTTTAAGGGAATAAAGAAAGGTTTTGTACATATTTTCTTTATTTGTTATGGTCTGGATTACAACGTAAAAACATCAAATATGCACATTAATATTATGTATGTATGTCTTCTATCCAACCAGCAGATGAAGCTCTAGTCTCCTTTGTATAAATTCCACTATTTTAGATTACAAGGTGCTAAGCCCTGGTTCACACCTATGCAATTGCAACAGTGTGCGCTTTGGTGCGCATTTTACACACAACACCGTGCGCTGCATTAAAGCAGTCTGTTCAGTTGAATCACAACATGCACCCTGATACCCTGAAACACATATGTGTTAGCAAGGTGCATTGGGGTGCCATTAGGAATGAATGGCACAATAGTGCAGCTACGTGTGCGCATTCCCCCACCTGTGCCGTGTGCGCATTCCCCCACCTGTGCCGTGTGCGCATTCCCCCACCTGTGCCGTGTGCGCATTCCCCCACCGATCACAAATGTCACAGATGTGAATCAGGGCTAGGAGTTGTTACAGAAAAAACCCATAGCAAACCCATAGTGCTTTGGAAATTCTTTTTAATGTATTAAATATGCAATACAACAGTTTAAAATGTATAAATGTAAAAAAACAAAAAAACTGCTAAAATAAAACTCCAAAACATTATGGTTCCCTTTAAAGTGTTTTAGTATGCAACAATGTCTACATTTTCATAAACTTTCTATGCATTACCAGGAGTTTTTTATGTGTGGTTACTGCATTTTTTTGCTCGGTTTCTGTATAGGTTTTGTGTTGTTAATAGAAGAAAAAAGGAATTGTTTCCTATTATTACATGCGGTTTCCTGTGCAAACATGCTTACACAAAAATTGAACCTTGTTTTCACTGATTTCTTTGGAGAAGTGACAGGTGGATAAATGCATCATAATACAACAGGGAGGGATTTCCAAAAAGCGCACTGCGTTTCTATTTACATGGATACTGGACCTGAACAAATATGACTATGACTGCAGGGTAGGAAAGTAGCTTTAGGGGTTTACACACTGTCTTGGCATTTTTATTCAATATGCTTTCTAAAAGGCAGTAAGTGAAACAATTTTGTTTTATTGGTCTTTTTTCCACAATGGTTATTAAATACTACCCAAGGAAGGCTATATCTGACTCAAAATATTGTATACAATTAATTTGGAGCCAGTGTTGCATCTCTGAGTTAATGTCATTCAAAGCATCACAGCATCTGAAACTAAAAAATGGCCTGATAATGAAGGGGTATTACAGGATGGCACTCAAGTGGTTAAAGTGTACTTTGTACAAGCAACATTCAGTAACTTTTCATCCCCCGCTGCCATATTCACATGTGAAAGTGAAGTGAATTTCTTGCTACTTCTGGGTATGAAGGAATATCTAACACTACATCCCATGATCAAATGTGGGGTATGGGAGAAGCCAGTCACTGAACCCCATTTTTTGTCACATGATGGCAGTGTCTACATCCCTGTGTAGGCTTTGACCAGGCCTACTTAGTGCTTACACAGGGTTTTTTTTTACTTTACTCTGGCGGAATTACTTTTAAACAGCAGAAGGTGTAGGCTATTACATGTACCTTTTATTTTGCCCTGTATGGACACAGTAAAGGTTTATTTTTGAGGATTAATCTGCTACAAAGCAAAACCCATGATTAGGCCATTTCATGACTCATTTGGTGGTTAGTAGTTTTTGGACAGGGAAGCTAAACCCTCTCCCCGAGTCACCACCCTGGAACTAGTACTGTACCAAGAGTTTCAGCAGTCAAGGAAATGTCTGCTTCCATCAGAGACTAAAGAACATAGCATGGGAAATGCTTTTCATGGTCTTTATGGGTTTGACTAGTATAAAGAACAAAGAGGATATGCAAATGAGAGTTTTTATAGCAAGCAATCAAAAGTAATTGAATCTAACTGCGGAAAATTAAAATCTGAATAGTTGTAAGAAGTAACTGCACTTTGCACATTCTCAGTACCCTTTGACTGCCTTATTGAGTAGGCTCACAGATTGCTGAACTGGCTCCAGTTGGTACTTATGTAAAATAAGAGACATTAAAAATAAGTGGCCTTCACTTTGATCTGGTTATGTATTTGAACCAACATAGTCTTGGCAGTCTAGGATAAAATTTGAATTGGCCATACATGGGCAGATATAGCAGCCTGTTCTGACACAGCCTCATTTTCAGAAAAGTTGATTTCTAAGAAATGTGTCTTTTTTAATGTAAAGTCCTGTATTTTCGACTTATACTGCCCAATAATATATTTTTTGGTCTGTGGAAGTTCAGGGTTTAAACATGAAAAAGATGTTTGGAGATAAGAATCTATGGAAAGATATGGCAAATTAAATAAATATTTGAATATTATAATCAGCTTCATTTTCAGAAAAGTTGATTTCTAAGAAATGTGTTCCTTTTCATGTAAAACCTAAAATTATGGACATCTACAATCAAGAAATTATTTCTTGGACCATCGAAGTTCAAAAGTCAGAGTTTTACATGTAAAAAAATTTTGTGAGTACTTGACCTAAGGTGGAGGTTGAGTTGCCTATTCTAAAATGTTTGGCAATAAGAATCTTTGGAAAGACATGGCAAATTGGATACTATGATCATGAAGAAAACAACAAATACATAACATGGTAAACACATAATTGGGCAAGTCATTGTCAATCTATCTCTAAAACCACAAATATTGGATTAATAATTGGCCTACTGTATTTAAAGCTAGCTTTAGGTAGGAGCCCATCACATTATGATCATCCTAAAAAGAAAATAGTACTTGTGTACAATGCACATTATTATTATTATTATTATACAGGATTTATATAACGGCAACAGTTTGCACAGCGCTTTACAACATAAGGGCAGACAGTACACTTACAATACAAATCAATACAGGAGGGATCAGAGGGCCCTGCTTGTTAGATCTTGCATCTTAATATAACTACAGTACATAACAAAGCTGCTAGTGCTACTATCTTGCCACACAGTCCATGCATTTAGACCTCATCAAAGGGGTGGCTTAGGGGGAGAGTAAATGGTGACATCAAATACTAAATGCCTAGCAAACTGTTCAGGGATAATATTGATTTATCAGTTAGTGTCAAAAGATAGCTCAGCAGATTGGAGTTATTGAGGCCAGACTCCCTCTCTTTATAAATCAGTAACCCTGCCAGCACGAAGCCAGCCTGCCAGCCCAAACTAATATTTTTTTTTACCAAAAATACTGCAGCACTACTTCTGCATCAACAAGTACATTATAATATATATACAGTGGGGACGGAAAGTATTCAGTCCCCCTTAAACTTTTCACTCTTTGTTATATTGCAGCCATTTGCTAAAATCATTTAAGTTAATTTTTTTCCTCATTAATGTACACACAGCACCCCATATTGACAGAAAAACACAGAATTGTTGACATTTTTGCAGATTTCTTAAAAAAGAAAAACTGAAATATCACATGGTCCTAAGTATTCAGACCCTGTGCTCAGTATTTAGTAGAAGCACCCTTTTGATCTAATACAGCCATGAGTCTTTTTGGGAAAGATGCAACAAGTTTTTCACACCTGGATTTGGGGATCCTCTGCCATTCCTCCTTGCAGATCATCTCCAGTTCTGTCAGGTTGGATGGTAAACGTTGGTGGACAGCCATTTTTAGGTCTCTCCAGAGATGCTCAATTGGGTTTAAGTAAGGGTTCTGGCTGGGCCATTCAAGAACAGTCACAGAGTTGTTGTGAAGCCACTCTTTTGTTATTTTAGCTGTGTGCTTAGGGTCATTGTCTTGTTGGAAGGTAAACCTTCGGACCAGTCTGAGGTGCTGAGCACACTGGAAAAGGTTTTTGTCCAGGATATGCCTGTACTTGGCTGCATTCATCTTTCTCTCGATTGCAACCAGTCGTCCTGTCCCTGCAGCTGAAAAACACCCCCACAGCATGATGCTGCCACCATCATGCTTCACTGTTGGGACTGTATTGGACAGGTGATGAGCAGTGCCTGGTTTTCTCCACACATACCGCTTAAAATTAAGGCCAAAAAGTTCTATCTTGGTCTCATCAGACCAGAGAATCTTATTTCTCACCATCTTGGAGTCCTTCAGGTGTTTTTTAGCAAACTCCATGCAGGCTTTCATGTGTCTTGCACTGAGAAGAGGCTACCGTCGGGCCACTCTGCCATAAAGCCCCGACTGGTGGAGGGCTGCAGTGATGGTTGATTTTCTACAACTTTCTCCCATCTCCCGACTGCGTCTCTGGAGCTCAGCCACAGTGATCTTTGGGTTCTTCTTTACCTCTCTCACTAAGGCTCTTCTCCCCCGATAGCTCAGTTTGGCCAGATGGTCAGCTCTAGGAAGGGTTCTGGTCATCCCAAATGTCTTCCATTTAAGGATTATGGAGGCCACTGTGCTCTTAGGAACCTTAAGTGCAGCAGAAATTTTTTTGTAACCTTGGCCAGATCTGTGCCTTGCCACAATTCTGTCTCTGAGCTCTTCGGGCAGTTTCTTTGACCTCATGATTCTCATTTGCTCTGACATGCACTGTGAGCTGTAAGGTCTTATATAGACAGGCATGTAGCTTTCATAATCAAGTCCAATCAGTATAATCAAACACAGCTGGTCTCAAATGAAGGTGTAGAACCATCTCAAGGATGATCAGAAGAAATGGACAGCACCTGAGTTAAATATATGAGTGTCACAGCAAAGGGTCTGACTACTTAGGACCATGTGATATTTCAGTTTTTCTTTTTTAATAAATCTGCAAAAATGTCAACAATTCTGTGTTTTTCTGTCATTATGGGGTGCTGTGTGTACATTAAAGCGGGGTTCCACCCAAATTTTGAACAATATCTGTATGTATTCTCTTCCTTGCCTAGATGCTGACATGCCGTTTAAAAAAATTTAAATCGCCGTAATTACCTTTTATTTTTCTATTCTTCTTTGCACTTCCTGGTTCTCCTCCTGTGGGAGTAGGCATGTTTCTAGCCTCTCCCAGACTCCTGGGAGCTAGTCTCAGGCTTCCCAGGATGCCACAGAGCATGTGCGGGAATGAGCAGTGAATGCTGGGAGCACAGCATTCACCACATCCAGGAAATAAATGCTTGTGGGCTTCAAATGCCCACAATGAAGATGGAAACCGCCTGCAGTGAATAATATAAGTTATTCTTTCCGACGAAATCTGACACAGGCGGACATATTACACACAATATGTGAGTATGTAACGCTGAGAAGAAAAGTTTGTGAATGAACTAAAAAAAAAAAAAACGATAGATAGGTGGACCCCCGCTTTAATGAGTAAAAAAATGAACTTAAATGATTTTAACAAATGGCTGCAATATGACAAAGAGTGAAAAATGTAAGGGGGTCTGAATACTTTCCATCCCCACTGTGTATATATATATATATATATATATATATATATATATATATATATACACACACTGTATATATATCCTATCACCATCTACTGTATCACAAAGGATATGTAAATATATATAGTAGTATCTTTTGTGATATATAGAGATAAATGATATATTATATTGAACTTGTTTTGTAGGAGCATAGACAGCTCTGTAAAAAAAAATTCATAAAATCACTCTCCAACATTCTTAAAAAATACAGTTTCAGTTTCCGGAGAACAAATGCTATAAGGGGTGTATATGCTGCATATGTGGAGTCTCTTATGGTGAAGATACCATACGTGGAAACATCACATATAATGATGATTTTAGGGCAATTATGTAACAGTCTCACAATATGAAACAATATCATTTGGATGGAAATATTTGTGAAGGTGCATGTCAAGAGCAGACAGCCCGACATACCATGAATTTTAAAGGGGAGAGTCCCTCACAGCTATCAACATGGACAGAAAGCCTTAAACAACATTTGCATTCTGGCAGCCATGTCCCTTATGTGTCAGAAGTTGGGCTTATCAACTGGCTGTTCAAACTCCGAGTACTAAATTGATAGTGCGCATTGTGCCATAGTTTGGGGAAATTGACTGGATTAAGGAATTTTGATGGACGCCCTGCAAGATACTTTCTGCAAAGAGGAAGGTGGAGAATATTTTCAGTATAGGTTCTCTTTAAATTACCCATAGACATCAGATAAGGATGCCAGATCTGGCCATGCCAAACCAGCCAATGTTTGAGGCAACATCAAATCACTATTTTTTTCAGCCGTGATAAGCAGTGTTAACAGTATCTTCAAGTCCACGTATCTTCAGCACCCTACTCTCTCGATTCACGACAAATACAAGAAAATGGCACCGCAATTGAAAGTGGTTTCTGTAATGCTGTTTTAAAGTTGAAGATAGTGTTCAACAAGTGCATAATGTTTTTCTTTAGGAATATCCAGAAGTACCTCATAGTTTGGGGTATAGAAATGTAACATTGACATCGGAAATGATAACAATGCTACTTTCATCATTTCATGTACTAGGCAATTACTGCTAAACAAACAAAACCTTCAAGGTCTTTCTTTTTATCTTCAAAGTTCTCATATTATCCTCTCTACCATACCAGAGCCTTATGCACCTGGACATCTTTGTCTTCTCCGCTTTCAGCTTGTCTTCTGTTCTCATTATTATCTTAATCTTAATCTTGTCTCTTTCTCATGTCGTCCATTCCTTGCCATTTGACAGTAATTGATCATTTCTCATGTTCAGTATCAATGTATAGGTAGATGCACTTGTTGCAAGCCTTGCTTTGCCCAATACCAATGTGGACTTGACTTTTTCTTTGTGTTAGACTTTCCATAATTTATTCCTGGGGGGTTTCCCAATTTTCAACACCTTATATTGGGATCCACTATTTTTGGCATCCCAGAGCCACATCAAAACAAGTCTATTTTTTTCCTGTATTCTGTAAATTAGAGCAGCCACTGATACAACTTAAAAAAATATGTTCAATTAGTTTTACTTCATTCTAATGGCAGCTATGGAATATTGCACTAACCAATGTCCTCTTTTTTATTTATGGAAGTATTAGGACAGTGTTTATTTCCTGGGGTCCTGGATGTGTATCAAGTAGCAATATATGAGTGCAGGCATCTTGTGATGACAGTCACCTTGATGTGTCTGCTATGCAATTACACTAGCATTTTGTAAGAAGGCTAAAACTATTGTCAGTTTTAGCCAGTGGCTAAAATCTCAGGAAAAAAAACCCCTCTTAAGTTGGCCATACACTGGTAGAAATGAATGCTACATTTTTTGTTTTCAGAATGTTCAATTTTGTAATCGCTAGTTGATATTTGTTTTGACCACAGTGATGGGCACATTACAATGAGCAGGCTAGAAAATTTTTCTTGAACAAACAAATTTCTAACAGAGTATGTGGTTTTCATTCAGGAAATTCCATTTATTCTAAAATCAAATGTTAAAGGCAAACAAAAATTTGAAGTACAATCTTCGTCAAGTCATTGAATGTACTGAGAATTTTCTCTCGATTTAAAAATCTACTAGTGTATGGCCACCTTTAGAATTTGTTGATAGGGATAGGGACTATGTCAAACTGGAAAAAATTACAATCAAAAACATTTTTGTATAAGAACCATTCATCCTTGTTTTCTGTATAAGGCTTTGCCCGTCCAATTTGGTAAAGCGCTTACTTTTTGCTGCAACATTTTTTGCTTTCCTTTAAATATATAGCCTATATCTTGTGATACATGATGATGTTTGGGTAGTATCAGGACTTTTTACTCTTCCCAGTTTCTAAGGTAATATCCCCATTTAAAGATTTCCCTTCACTTTCCTATCATTCTAGTTCCAGAGACAATGGTTATGAGAATATACTGTATAGCGAAGATGAATCTACCCAGCAGGGACACTGACAGTAATAAAGAAAAAAAGTGGCAGTGGCTCTAATCCTTCTCTACTCTATCAAAAGCTAAAAAAAAACTCTCCTGGTTGATATAGCAACCAATCTGACACACCTCACTTCCCAGTGTACAGTAGAACTCTTATGGGTGCCAGAGTTTAGATACATTTAGATATGCTTCCACTCAACTGCCTTATGAAGGGAGATCTGGGGGCTACCACCTGTTGCTTCTGTACTTACATAAACTCTCTTTTGTACTTCTACAGTAAGGGCTTCTTGGAAACTTTCCAATGTATTAAAATTAGAGAATGACGAGTCCCCATATTCATATTATGATGTACTTTCTAGAGCAGTTAGATGACATTATCACAAACGCAGCTGAAATGGGGTCCATAATGTTTTACAAATAGTTTCTTGGTAACAAAGCAGGCCTTCTCAAATTGATGGTCCCAGTGCAGGTGTTCTGTCTGTAGCACCAGTAATTCTGTTTCAGATACTGTACAATCTCACATTAACTCAAATATAAATTTCTCAGGAAGGACAAACTGAGCCTCTTTATTGTGGAGCCAAAGTGCAGAACATACTGAGAGTGGTAGTTTAAAACATCTGGAGAGTCTAAAATGTAGAGCCGGAAATGTAAGCAAGTGTACTATCATTGTTACCATGGAATGTAAACAATTTCTTATTGAGTATTAATATGCTTAATATTGCTGCCAGGTGCAATTTTTCCTTTTACCTTATACAGTTATATCCGGCAAAGCATCACAGTCAAAATGTAAGTGTGAGATCGGTGCTGAAACATCTGTACCAAGGACCATATTTGGAATGGATTAATCTTGTTTCTTTCTCTCTGTCCAACTTTGTGTTTAACCTCTTCTCCTATGTTCTTATTCTTGCTGAATAGGTCTATTGGGACCTAAATGACATGAAACAAAAAGTAAACATGCCATTCCAGACAAAACAAACGGCACAGCTGGATTCTGTTTGTAAGCCTAATTTTTTCTACTTCTGCAAAGTCATTTGACCCCCTAGGGTCACAAAAAATGTTTGGAGTTGTTGTGAGTATAAGTTTTGCATGATTTTTTAATCAACAGTATGTTCCTGCACTAAGGTTGTGGACATCACTGTGAACAATGCTAGGTAAGAAAAGATCAGGGTCAGAAGTCAGGGGAGGATTGACCTCAGTTATATGCAAAGAGATTTGACCCCTATCCAATTGGTTTATACATCTTTGGCTATACAACACAATATTTGCATATAATATTTTGTTTTATATCTTTATATTCAGATAAATATGAAATGCTGGGATTATTTAATGTTAGTTGGTGGTGAGTCACTGGGGTTATTTACCATTTTACCATTTTTTTTTTCTTAAAGCCTGCGGTGTGTGAAACATACTCAGACTAACACCTGGTGCAAAAAAAAGTGCACACACAAATCGTGAGAACACAAAAAAGTGCACAGGGTGTACACATGGACCTCCTCAGAAGAGAAAGGGCCCTTACCCTGATCCCCTGGGGCGCAAGGCTCCTGACAGGGACTGAGGTACTTACTGGTCCACCTAGCTGAAACCAGGTGGACCCCGTTCTCTGGGAGGTCTGCCAAAACAGACCAACCCCAAGTACTACCACAAAGGGAGACCCCATGAGAGAGGACGATCCAAGCCAGAAGGCCATATCCACCCCCTCCCAAGACTTTCAGGGTGGGCCCGAGGACCTACACCCTACTAATCAAACTGTGATAAAGTGTACCATGCCAAAAAAAAGTACGAATGTGAAAAAACACAAAAATAAATGTGGGGAAAGGGAAGTGGAGAAGTGCTTAAGTGTCATAGCGCAATACCATGGCAGGCCCTTCGGCCTTTTCCTCTATGGCCTTTCTTATCAATAGTTCTAAATAGTAGGATGTCAGATTATACACAGAGCTAAATGAGTAAGAGGAGGGACATGGCCGTTCACTTTTATGGTGTCAGAAACCATGAATCAGACTGACACAGAAGTACAGTTAAATCACACTTGTTTAATAATAATAAAAAAACAGCGTAAACGTAGTCAAAACATAGCCAGAGTTCAGGAACCGAAGCAGATAGTCAGACATGCCAAAACGTCAGGGAGCCAGAGATGAGCATAGTAGAACAGCAAGCAGGATCAAGAGCCAGAAGGAATCAGCCAAGCAAGTCTTTAACAGGAGCACAGGAGAGCCCCTCTAGAGATGTGACCAAGGCGAAGGCAGAGATCATCTGGACTGGATGGCTTAAGTAGGGCAGGATATCATCAACAGGTGAGTCACTGTGGAGTCATTTAGCCGACAATGGCAATTAGCCGACAGCTGAGCGGCCAGCTTTGAGAAGGAAGGGCTGAGCCCAGCCCTGACAGTACCCCCTCCTCAATGAACCCTCCCCCCCAGATGACCACCAGGCTTGAGGGGAAAACGTCTATGGAAATCACAGAGGAGGACAGGGGCTTGTACGTCTGAGGATGAGACCCAAGATCGTTCCTCCGGACCGTACCCTTTCCAATGCACCAAATATTGTATGCACCCACAGAGCCTACGGGAGTCAACAATAGACTGTACTTCATACTCCTCATGGTTCTCAACTTGTACAGGGTGAGGACGAGGCACTAGGTAGTAAAGCGGTTGCAGACCAAAAGTTTTAATTAGGAGACATGAAATACATTTTAAATATGCATATTAGAAGGAAGGTCTAATGCGTAAGCCACTGGGTTAATCCTGCGAAGAATATGGAAAGGCCCAATAAACCAAGGTGTGAACTTCAGAGAGGGAACACAAAGTCGGAGGTTGCGAGATGACAGCCCGACCTTGTCCCCAACCTGGTAGGAAGGCGCGGGCAGGCATCTGTGGTCAGCATGGATTCTGGACTTGTGCCCAAGTGGAACAAAGACCACGGAGATGCTCCTCTAACGCAGGAATACTCTGAACAAATGAGTCAGGCAAGGTTGGAAACCATAGTTAGCCATAAACGGGGACAATTGGGAAACAGAATTCAAGGCACTATGATGAGCAAACTCTGCTCACGGTAAGAGGTCTGACCAGGTGTTATGATGGTCAGAAATATAGCAATGTAGGAATTGCTCAAAGGACTGATTGGCTCGTTCTGTGGCCTCATTAGACTGCGGGTGATACGCAGAGGAGAAAGCAAGCTCAATTCCCAACTGTGTACAAAAGGCTTGCCAGAACCGGGACACAAACTGACTACCCCTGTCCGAGACAATCACCTTGGGTAGCCCATGTAAGCGAAAGATCTCCCGAGCAAAAATGGAAGCCAGTTCCTTAGAGGTGGGAAACTTCTTAGGTGGAATACAATGGGACATTTTCGAGAACCGGTCAACCACTGTAAGGATAACTGTTTTGCACTGGGGGTTGGGTAACTCCACAATGAAATCCATGGACAGGTGGGTCCAGGGCCTCTCTCCATTGGGTATGGGTTGTAGGAGGCCCACTGGAAGGTGTTGTGGAGTCTTACTCTGAGCACACACAGAACAGGCAGCTATGAAGGTGGTTACATTAGCACGTAGATTAGGCCACCTGAATTGTTGGAAAATGGCCCAAAAGAGTTGATTCTTCCCAGGGTGGCCAGCAGCCTTGGGAGAATGGTAAGTCTGGAGCATGGCAGAATGGAGACTCTCTGGGACAAAGCAGCGGTCACAAGGTTTCTCGGGAGGAGCGTGGACCTGAGCAGCAAGAATTTTGTCACCCAAAGGAGAAGTGAGACTGGTGCGAACCGTAGCCAGAATACAATCAGGAGGAATCATTGGAACCGGAACCGACTCCATCTTGGAAGTGGAGGAAAATTGTCGTGACAAAGCGCCAGCCCTTACATTCTTAGTACCGGGTAAGAATGAGACAATGTAATTGAAACTAGACAAGAAAAGAGCCCATTGCGCCCTTCTGGGAGAGAGGCGTTTAGCCTCAGACAAGAATCTGAGATTCTTATAGTTAGTTAGAATGAGAACCGGCACAGTGGTACCTTCAAGGAGATGTCTCCATTTTTTCAGGGCTAAAATGATCGCTAACAGCTCTCTGTCACCAATCTCGTAATTTCACTCTGAAGGTGACAATTTCTTGGAAAAGTAGCCACAAGGATGCATAGCACTCTCAGAGGTAAGATGTTTAGACAGAAGGGTGCCAACTCCAGTCTCAGAAGGATTAAAGGTAACGTAGGATCAGGATGTGCCAACACAGGAGCAGGAACAAAGGCAGCCTTGAGACTCTCAAAGGCCTCAATGGACTCCGGAGACCAACTCTGTGGGTTACCATCCTTTCTGGTCATATCAGTCAGGGGCTTGGTCAGAGAAGAAAAGTTACGAATAAACTTCCGATAATAGTTGGCAAAGCCAAGAAAACGCTGCAGAGGACGTAAACCCACGGGGCCACTGTAGGACTGCTGAAAGTTTCTCTGGGTCCATCGAAAACCAGCAGTGGAAATGACATAACCCAGAAATGTAACTTGTTCACGATGGAATTCGCACTTTTCCAATTTACAATAGAGATTGTTCTCTCTTAGTTTCTGAAGCACACGACAGACATCTGTGTGGTGGCTCTCCAGGGACTTTGAAAATATGAGGATATCATCAGGATAAAGCACCACACATAACTGCAACAAATCTCGGAGGACATCCTTAATAAATTCCTGGAAAACTGCCGGGGCGTTACAAAGGCCAAAAGGCATTATGAGGTACTCATAATGGCCTGTTCTGGTATTAAACGCAGTTTTCCACTCATCGCCCTTCTTAATCCTCACGAGATTGTATGCCCCTCTCAAATCAAGCTTCGTGAAAACGTTGCTCCCAAGAGGCGGTCGAATAACTTCGTAATCAATGGAATCGGATAGGCATTCTTAATAGTGAAACGATTGAGACCCCTATAATCGATACAAGGTGTCAGTTCACCACTCTTCTTCTTCACAAAGAAGAAACCAGCAGGAGACGAGGATTTGTGGATGAAACCTTGATACTCCTCCATGGCCTTATCCTCCAAGACTGACTAAGGGTAAACCCAGCCACAAGGGGGTATGGCACCAGGTTGAAGGTCAGTTGCACAATCATACGACCGTTGTGGAGGCAAACTACCAGGTTGACCTTTGTCAAAGACATTGCTAAAATCGTGGTGCTCCTCCGGCAGTAGAGTGAAGAGGTGCACAGGACCTTGGCTACCTTCTGGAAGCATGTCTTACTGCATTGTGGCAACCAGCTGAGAACCTCAGCATGGAGCCAATCAAAAGAGGGGTAGTGCCTCTGTAACCAAGGATAACCAATAACCAGCGGAAACTTAGGTGAGGCAATAACTTGGAATCAGATTATCTCATGGTGAAGAGCCTCTACAGCCATGGACAACGGAACAGTCTCATGAGTCACATGGACAGGCTGTAGAGTTCTTCCGTCAAGAGCCTCAATGGCAAGTGGAGTGTCATGCAGCTGCAGGGGAATCGAGTGCTTCGATACAAAGGAAGCATCAATGAACAGGCCTGCAGCCCCAGAGTCGAGTAGAGCCTGTATCTCGACGGACGACTAAGCCCAAGAAAGGGTAACCAAAACGAGGGTCTTATCCTTCTGGATAACTGGGGACGAAACAATGCCACCATGGGTTCATCTTCACAGACTGACCGGGTACCAGGAGGCATGGAAGGTGAGGGAGGCAAGGGTGGGACTGCAAAGTTCGGAGACAAATGTACAGGAGGCTTCCGGAAGGGCTCCTTAAAAGGGAGTCTTTCTTTGAGTCTGGAGTCAATGAGGATGGCAAACGTGATCAACCTCTCCAGCTCAGTGGGTATATCTCAGGCTGCTATCTCAACCTTGATGGTATCCGAGAGACCATGAGAAAAAGCAGCCACGAGGGCCTCATTGTTCCAAGCAACCTCTGCTGCCAGATTACGGAATTCAATGGCATAATCGGCAACAGTTCTCGTACTCTATTTGATGGACATGAGGCACTTGGCAGCAGAATCGGATCGTGCAGGAATGTCAAATACACTTTTAAAAGAAGCCACAAACTCTGGGTAATTCAAGACAACAGGTTTTTTTTGCGTTTCCCATACAGGGTTTGCCCAGGCCAAGGCTCTCTCAGAAAGCAAAGATATCACGAAACCTACTTTGCTTCTGTCCGTGGGAAACACCTGGGGCAGCATCTCAAAGTATATCTCAACCTAGTTGAAAAACCCTCTGCATTGGACTGGATTGCCCCCAAATCGCTGGGGAAGCAGAGCGGAACCAGACATACCTCTTATAGAGGTAATACTCGAGGTGGGTGCCTGCACAGAGACTGCAGCAGCAGCAGGGACGGCCTGCAACACAGGTTGTACCAGAGCAGCCACAGTGGGAGATTCCAGGTGAGCTGTGCAACTCAAGAGCATTTGTAACGTCATGGCAAACTCATCCATACAGTGATCCTGGTCATCTAATCCGGAAAAAATATTACTAACAAGTGGATTCACTGCATCTTCTGAATTCATGGCCTTCACCTACTGTCAGAAACCCTGAATCAGACGGAGACAGAAGTACAGTTAAATCACACTTGTTTAAAAATAATAAAAAAAGGTAAACAGAGTAAACGTAGTCAAAACATATCTAATCTATCAATGGGTCCGTGTTTCAGACTTTTAAAACACTGCTGCCCACCTATGTAAGTAGGTAACACCTTAGTGTTACCCCGAAAGGTTAAAAACAGAATATAGGGGATGGCGCTGTGTAAATGTGAGTGTTCAATGTGCCAAGTGCTTTGGTGCGTAATATAATCCTACCTCGATACAAAAAGTATAAAAATAAAAATAAATATAAAATAAAATAAAATAAAAGTTGTGAATTGACCAAAAATTAATCAATACGGTGAGGTGATAAATCCTTAATGGAATTGCAAGTAATTATAATCCCATACATTAAGCAAACCCAATCCTAATATTGTCTAAATTGTGAAACATGTGTGAACAAAATCCACTAAAAATGCAGAGTGACAGGTATCGAATCTAAAAAAGTTGGTTGTCAGACCACAGTGCAGCCCACACAGTGCAATAATGTGCAAATACCGTTGAGAGTTGAAACCAATCTATTATATGTGAAAAAGTGTATCAAAAAAATGTATCACAAAAAATTAATATTAAAAAATATTCAAAGAAATATATATATATATAGTCCCAACTGCTGTATAGTACAAAAGTTCATAATGGTGATACAATTGCAGTGTAATAAATCGTATAGCGTATTTCCCAGAAAATTCTTCTTTAGCAGTGGAGATCCATGCAATAATTTTTAGCAATTTCCCCCAATGTGATTGTACTCACCGGAGCTCCCTGCCCCTGCAGGGGTATGAGCGTGTGATGTTAATCCTCAGCCTTTAATCGCTTCGATCTCACCGGTGCCAGTATTCTTCCACTTAGCCCAATCCAGGAGAACCACTTGTTGGGGAGGGGTGTGGCTGAGGGGGCGTGTCCTTCTTTCTTCAGGGAGTACATCCACCAGACACAAGGAGGAGAGCTCAGGGACGTGCTTCCTCTCTCCGGTCCCATCAGCAGGGCCGTAAATAGCAAAAGATTGCTGGAGTCCGTGGAGCTGCTCTGTATTTCCACTCACTGCCTCTAGGGGTCCCCTGAGCTCTCCTCCTTGTGTCTGGTGGATGTACTCCCTGAAGAAAGAAGGACACGCCCCCTCAGCCACGCCCCTCCCCCGTGTGTTCACGTTGCAGAGAATGACCAGAGTCTGCATGGAGGTTCAGCAGTGGATGCCTGGCTGGGATCTGTGCTACAGCAAAGGGCAGTGAGTCCCCCTCCCCTCCACAACAAGTGGTTCTCCTGGATTGGGCTAAGTGGAAGAATACTGGCACCGGTGAGATCGAAGCGATTAAAGGCTGAGGATTAACATCACACGCTCATACCCCTGCAGGGGCAGGGAGCTCCGGTGAGTACAATCACATTGGGGGAAATTGCTAAAAATTATTGCATGGATCTCCAATGCTAAAGAAGAATCTTCTGGGAAATACGCTATACGATTTATTACACTGCAATTGTATCACCATTATGAACTTTTGTACTATACAGCAGTTGGGACTATATATATATATATATATATATATATATATATATATATATATATATATATATATTTCTTTGAATATTTTTTAATATTATTTTTTGTGATAAATTTTTTTGATACACTTTTTCACATATAATAGATTGGTTTCAACTCTCAACGGTATTTGCACATTATTGCACTGTGTGGGTTGCACTGTGGTCTGACAACCAACTTTTTTAGATTCGATACCTGTCACTCTGCATTTTTAGTGGATTTTGTTCACACATGTTTCACAATTTAGACAATATTAGGATTGGGTTTGCTTAATGTATGGGATTATAATTACTTGCAATTCCATTAAGGATTTATCACCTCACCGTATTGATTAATTTTTGGTCAATTCACAACTTTTATTTTATTTTATTTTATATTTATTTTTATTTTTATACTTTTTGTATCGAGGTAGGATTATATTACGCACCACAGCACTTGGCACTTTAAACACTCACATTTACACAGCGCCATCCCCTATATTCTGTTTATAGTCAAAACATAGCCAGAGTTCAGGAACCATAACGGATAGTCAGACAAGCCAAAATGTCAGGGAGCCAGAGATGAGCGTAGTAGAACAGCAAGCAGGATGAACAGCCAGAACGAATGTCAGCCGAGCAAGTCTTTAACAGAAACACAGGAGAGTGTTTCTAGAGATCAGAGATCATCTGGACTGGATGGCTTAAGTAGGCAGGACTGACGAGCAGGATGTCATCAACAGGTGAGTCACTGTGGAGAGATAGGAGCTGGCAATTAGCCGACAGCTGAGCGGCCAGCTTTGAGAAGGAAGGGCTGAGCCCCCCAGCCCAGACATATGGAGACCTTACTCTTGTAATCATTAGCCTGCCACTAGGGATGAGCCGAACACCCCCCGGTTCGGTTCGCACCAGAACCCGCGAACGGACCGAAAGTTCGCACGAACGTTGGAACCCCATTGACGTCTATGGGACTCGAACGTTCAAAATCAAAAGTGCTCATTTTAAAGGCTAATTTGCATGGTATTGTCCTAAAAAGGGTTTGGGGACCCGGGTCCTACCCCAGGGGACATGTATCAATGCAAAAAAAACTTTTAAAAACGGCCGTTTTTTCGGGAGCAGTGATTTTAATGATGCTTAAAGTAAAAAAAAAAGTGAAATATTCCTTTAAATATCGTACCTGGGGGGTGTCTATAGTATGCCTGTAAAGTGACGCGTGTTTCCCATGTTTAGAACAGTCCCTGCACCAAATGTCATTTTTAAAGGAAAAAATCTCATTTAAAACTGCTTGCGGGTTTAATGTCATGTCGGGTCATGGCAATATGGATGAAAATCAGTGAGACAAACGGCATGGGTACCCCCCAGTCCATTACCAGGCCCTTTGGGTCTTGTATGGATATTAAGGGGAACCCCGCACCCAAATTAAAATAAGGAAAGGTGTGGGGCCACCAGGCCCTATATACTCTGAACAGCAGTATACAGGCGGTGCAAACAAGACAGGGACTGTAGGTTTGTTGTTAAGTAGAATCTGTTTGTAATTTTGAACATTTTTAACGTGTTTAGCTCCAGCCAAAAAATCTTTTCTAAGCTTTTTGGAAAACATAGGGAAGGGTTATCACCCCTGTGACATTTGTTTTGCTGTCTTTCCTCCTCTTCAGAAGATTTCACCTCACTTTTTTGTCCCAATGAAAAATGTTTTTTGAAAATTTGGGTTTTTTTGTGGAACAAGGATTGGAAAGCATCAGTGGAAAGGAGAAATTGTTTTCCCATATTAACTCTTACAGGAGAGAATTTCCCTTCCTAGGGGTAGATTTCATCTCACTTCCTGTTGTCTCCTTCCGTTTGCAAGTAGGAGTCGTTTGTAAGTTAGATGTTTGAAAGTAGGGTCCTGCCCTATATACTCAGCAGAAATTTGGGCCTTAGGTGTTGCTGTGGCCACAACACTGTAAGCCCTCACAGGGCCCTGCTGTGAAATATTAGATCAAGAATTGTAATTACATGCCCCTGTTGAACAGGAGCTGAAAAATTAGGCCTTAGGCACTGGTGCTGGTGCCACAACACTGCAACCCCTCACAGACACTCTAGTTGGAACGCAGGAACGAGCCCTGCTGCAAAGTATTGCTTCAAAAATTGTAATTACACGCCCCTGTTAGACAGGGGCAGAAAAATTGGGCCTTAGGCACTGGTTCTGGTGCCACAACACTGCAACCCCTCACAGACACTCTAGTTGGAACGCAGGAACGAGCCCTGCTGCAAAGTATTGCATCAAAAATTGTAATTACACGCCCCTGTTAGACAGGGGCAGAAAAATTGGGCCTTAGGCACTGGTGCTGGTGCCACAACACTGCAACCCCTCACAGACACTCTAGTTGGAACGCAGGAACGAGCCCTGCTGCAAAGTATTGCATCAAAAATTGTAATTACACGCCCCTGTTAGACAGGGGCAGAAAAATTGGGCCTTAGGCACTGGTGCTGGTGCCACAACACTGCAACCCCTCACAGACACTCTAGTTGGAATGCAGGAACGAGCCCTGCTGCAAAGTATTACATCAAAAATTGTAATTACACGCCCCTGTTAAACAGGGGCTGAAAAATTGTGCCTTAGGCACTGGTGGTGGCGCCCAGAACCAAAAATGTTCTTACAAGCTATCAGCGTGATGATTGAGGAGGAAGAGGATAATTACTCAGGGATAGTCACTCAGCATCAGCATAGGCAGTCTTTGAAGGGATCTGAGATTTCAAAAAAAATTATTCGGTTACATCAGCATCAGGTGCTTGGTAGCTGGTGGTGATCCAAGACTCATTCATTTTTATGAAGGTCAGCCGATCGACCGAGTCGGTGGACAGACGCACCCTGTGATCGGTTACCACGCCTCCAGCAGCACTGAATGTGCGTTCCGAAAGAACGCTGGATGCAGGACAGGCCAGTAGCTCAATTGCATACTGTGCAAGCTCTGGCCAGTGATCCATCCTCAAGACCCAATAACCCAGAGGATTTTCGGTGGGAAAGGTGTCCAAGTCTGATCTTGCCCCTAGGTATTCCTGCACCATGTAAAACAGACGCTGGCGATGGTTGCTGGAACCGATCATACCTTGGGGCTGCGGACCAAAAAATTGTCTGAACGCATCGGTCAGACGGCCACCTTCTCCACCGCTCCTTCTTTGACTGACCGAAGCCTCAGCAACACGTTGTCCAGAAACAGGAGTTTGTAACCTCCCAGTCTCTGGGAACGTGTTGCACAGACCTTTCTGCAAGGCCTCCCGAAGATGTTTCATCCTCTGCTCCCTCTGCGATGGCAAGATAAGGTCCGCAACCTTACCCTTGTAACGTGGATCAAGGAGGGTTGCCAGCCAGTATTGGTCCTTCTCCTTGATACCACGAATACGAGGATCCTTACGCAGGCTTTGCAGGATCAGGGAGGCCATGCAGCGTAGGTTTGCTGAGGCATTCGGTCCGGAGTCCTCTGGGTCACTAAGAACGACATGGTCCGCAGCCACCTCCTCCCAGCCACGTACAAGTCCATGTGTTTCTTGGGACTGATCCCTTAAAGACTGCTGCTGATGCTGAGTGCCAGGCTCCACCTCCATACTGACACAATCTTCCTCCTCCTCCTCCTCCTCTTCCTCCTCGTCCTCTTCCTGTGTGATCGGCGGGCACGCAGGAACACTGTCTGGATAAAGGGGGCCTTGAGAGCTAAGGAAGTCCTCCTCTTCCTGCCTCTGTTCGGCCTCAAGTGCCCTGTCCATTATTCCACGCAGCGTGTGCTCCAACAGGTGGACAAGGGGGACAGTGTCACTGATGCATGCACTGTCACTGCTCACCATCCTCGTGGCCTCCTCGAATGGTGACAGGACAGTGCATGCATCCCTGATCATGGCCCACTGGCGTGGGGAAAAAAAACCAAGCTCCCCTGACCCTGTCCTGGTGCCATAGTCGCACAGGTACTCATTGATGGCCCTCTGCTGCGTGTGCAGCCGCTGCAGCATGGCCAACGTTGAGTTCCACCTGGTGGGCATGTCACAGATTAGGCGGTTCTTGGGCAGGTTAAACTCCTTTTGGAGGTCCGTCAGCCGAGCACTGGCATTATATGACCGGCGGAAATGCACACAGACTTTCCTGGCCTGCCTCAGGACATCCTGTAAGCCCGGGTACCTGCCCAAGAACCGCTGCACCACCAAGTTAAGGACGTGAGCCAAACAGGGCACATGGGTCATTTGTCCCTGTCGGAGGGCAGAGAGGAGGTTGGTGCCATTGTCGCAAACCACCATTCCTGCCTTAAGTTGGCGTGGCGTCAACCACCTCTGAACCTGCCCCTGCAGAGCTGACAGAACCTCTGCCCCAGTGTGGCTCCTGTCCCCCAAGCACACCAGCTCAAGCACCGCATGGCATCTTTTGGCCTGCGTACTTGCGTAGCCCCTTGAACGCCTACGGAGCACCGCTGGTTCCGAGGAAGAGGCCATGGAGGAAGAAGAAGAGGAGGGGGTGGAGGAGAGAGGTGTGTCACAATCAGCATTTTGGAGGCGTGGTGGCGGAACAACCTCCAACACTACTGCACCTTGTCCTGCATCCTTCCCAGCTGCCAGCAGAGTCACCCAATGCGCCGTGAAACTTAGGTAACGTCCCTGTCCATGCCTGCTGGACCATGAGTCAGCGGTAATATGCACCTTACCGCTGACCGCCCTGTCCAGCGAGGCATGGACATTGCCTTCCACATGCCGGTAGAGAGCCGGAATCGCCTTCCGTGAGAAAAAGTGGCGTTTGGGTACCTGCCACTGAGGAACCGCACATTCCACAAACTCACGGAAGGGGGCAGAGTCTACCAACTGAAAAGGCAGCAGTTGAAGTGCTAGCAATTTTGCCAAGCTAGCATTCAACCGCTGGGCATGCGGATGGCTGGGAGCAAACTTCTTTCGGCGGTGCAGCAGCTGGGGCAGGGAAATTTGCCTGGTACAATCTGACGTCGGTGTACCAAAAGCAGATTGCCCACAAGTACTTGGCTGTGACACACCTAATTCTACACCTTCATTCCTCTCACTGCAGGTCTCAGAGAGGACTGAAGGTCTAGTGGGGTTGGAAATCTCAGCTGATGAGGAGCAAGGAGAGATCCTCTTTGTTCTTTGGTGTGGGTCTTTTAGATACGCTTGCCAACGAACTGCATGGCAGGTCAACATATGTCTGGTCAAGCATGTGGTACCCAAGCGGGAGATGTTTTGGCCACGCGAGATACGCTTGAGACATATGTTGCAAATAGCAGCGGTGCGATCTGATGCACTCGTCTCAAAAAAGGCCCACACCAAAGAACTTTTTGAATAACGCGCAGAGACTGCAGCGCCCTGCACATGTGGAGCTTTGGGGTGTGATGCAGTCAATGTGCTGCCCTTAGGCTGGCCCCTGGAGGGCATCCTGCCTCGTTGGTGATGTGCCGCCGCCTCCTCCTCCTCCTCCTCCTCCTCCTCTCTCCTATCAGGCACCCACGTTGAGTCAGTGACCTCATCATCCCCTCCCTCCTCATCACTGGAGCAAACCTGGCAGTATGCTGCAGCAGGGGGAGCATGACTGCCAGATTGCTGTCCTTCTTGGGCACCCCCTCTGTCCGTGCTCATGTTACTGCCTTCATCGAGCTCAGTATCGTCATCAGAGCCTTCCAAACGCTGGGCATCCTCCTGGAGCATGTACCCAACACTGTGGTCAAACAGTTCGAGGGAATCCTCATGAGGACATGGTGGAGCTAGGGAAGGAGTCACTGATGACATTGAGCTGAGGGAAGAGGCCGCTGCTTTGCCAGACAAAGCACCCTGGGCATGGGTGAGAGAGGATGAGGAGGATGAGGACGGCTTGGTCATCCACTCGACCAAGTCTTCCGCATGTTGCGGCTCAACACGGCCAGCTGCCGAAAAAAAGGCCAAGCGTGTCCCATGGCCACGTGCTGATGAGGATGCACCGTCTCCACGACCAGCACTAGACACAGAGCCTGCTTGCCCTCTCTTATTGGCTTGTGACTGTCTGCCTCTCCTTCTTGGCCTTCCAGACATACTAATGGCCTGTAGCTGCACTAAGCTGGGATAGAACACCTGTAATTTTCTTCAGGTAGCTTTATATACTGTAACCAGACAAGCCTGCCTGTCAGTAGGAAGATAACAGGAACGGATCTAGCTGAACACTGTGAGCAGGACGCACTGTACTAAATGTAAATAGTCTAGCTGCCTGACCGTGGTACTAATAGGATCAAATAGAACACCTGTAATTTTCTTCAGGTAGCTTTATATACTGTAACCAGACAAGCCTGCCTGTCAGTAGGAAGATAACAGGAACGGATCTAGCTGTACACTGTGAGCAGGACGCACTGTACTAAATGTAAATAGTCTAGCTGCCTGACCGTGGTACTAATAGGATCAAATAGAACACCTGTAATTTTCTTCAGGTAGCTTTATATACTGTAACCAGACAAGCCTGCCTGTCAGTAGGAAGATAACAGGAACGGATCTAGCTGAACACTGTGAGCAGGACGCACTGCACTAAATGTAAATAGTCTAGAAGATAACAGGAACGGATCTAGCTGAACACTGTGAGCAGGACGCACTGCACTAAATGTAAATAGCAGGAACGGCTCTAGCTGAACACTGTGAGCAGGACGCACTGCACTAAATGTAAATAGCAGGAACGGATCTAGCTGAACACTGTGAGCAGGACGCACTGCACTAAATGTAAATAACAGGAACGGATCTAGCTGAACACTGTGAGCAGGACGCACTGCACTAAATGTAAATAGTCTAGAAGATAACAGGAACGGATCTAGCTGAACACTGTGAGCAGGACGCACTGCACTAAATGTAAATAGCAGGAACGGATCTAGCTGAACACTGTGAGCAGGACGCACTGCACTAAATGTAAATAGCAGGAACGGATCTAGCTGAACACTGTGAGCAGGACGCACTGCACTAAATGTAAATGGCAGGAACGGATCTAGCTGAACACTGTGAGCAGGACGCACTGCACTAAATGTAAATAGTCTAGAAGATAACAGGAACGGATCTAGCTGAACACTGTGAGCAGGACGCACTGCACTAAATGTAAATAGCAGGAACGGCTCTAGCTGAACACTGTGAGCAGGACGCACTGCACTAATTGTAAATAGCAGGAACGGATCTAGCTGAACACTGTGAGCAGGACGCACTGCACTAAATGTAAATAACAGGAACGGATCTAGCTGAACACTGTGAGCAGGACGCACTGCACTAAATGTAAATAGCAGGAACGGATCTAGCTGAACACTGTGAGCAGGACGCACTGCACTAAATGTAAATAGCAGGAACGGATCTAGCTGAACACTGTGAGCAGGACGCACTGCACTAAATGTAAATAGCAGGAACGGATCTAGCTGAACACTGTGAGCAGGACGCACTGCACTAAATGTAAATAACAGGAACGGATCTAGCTGAACACTGTGAGCAGGACGCACTGCACTAAATGTAAATAGCAGGAACGGATCTAGCTGAACACTGTGAGCAGGACGCACTGCACTAAATGTAAATAGCAGGAACGGATCTAGCTGAACACTGTGAGCAGGACGCACTGCACTAAATGTAAATTGCAGGAACGGATCTAGCTGAACACTGTGAGCAGGACGCACTGCACTAAATGTAAATAGTCTAGAAGACAACAGGAACGGATCTAGCTGAACACTGTGAGCAGGACGCACTGCACTAAATGTAAATAGCAGGAACGGATCTAGCTGAACACTGTGAGCAGGACGCACTGCATTAAATGTAAATAGTCTAGATAGAAGATAACAGGAACGGATCTAGCTAAACTGAATACAGTGTATATATATATATGCAACATCTGTGATGCATATATATACACAATACACTGTAAGTGCAGCTAACTGACTGACTGTTCTGCCTAATCTATCTAACTCAAATCAAATGACACTGTCTCTCTCTCTCTCTATCTCTCAGCACACCGGAACACACACTACACAGGGCCGCCGTGCAGGCGGCCTTATATAGTGTGGGGTGTGTACTAAATCCCCTGAGCCATAATTGGCCAAAGCCACCCTGGCTTTGGCCAATTACAGCTCTCTCTACTGACGGCGCTGTGATTGGCCAAGCATGCGGGTCATAGTGCATGCTTGGCCAATCATCAGCCAGCAATGCACTGCGATGCCGCAGTGAATTATGGGCCGTGACGCGCCACACGAATTTGGCGGGAACGGCCCATATCGTTCGCAATTCGACGAACGATCGAACAGCCGATGTTCGAGTCGAACATGGGTTCGACTCGAACACGAAGCTCATCCCAACCTGCCACTTTGTACCACTTCTAGGTGCTTGCTAGTGCCGTCTTCTGGAATATATTCAGCACTTCTGGCAGGTCACATTATGAATGAACACCTAGATTTATGTGAAGGGACAACAATCTGGATCAGGGTACTATACTGGATCAGTATCCCAAGAGATTATATGAATAAATGTGCCTATATCTTGACATTTTTTAGGCTGATTTTCAGAATTCTATACCAGTTTTCTTGTTCTAATTTATTTCTGATATGTTTTCAAGTTCTGATCAAGGGGGAGTGTGTAGCTTCCAAAATGTGTTGGCATGTTATATCAGTACTATTGATCATTCAATAAAATATCCTTCTGAACACTATTGCCATTGATGTGGTGCCCTTGTAATGTTTTACACTTCTACAACCTATCCTAAGCTTGTCTGTTATGTTCTAGTCCTGTCTGTCTGTCTGTCTCAAGGATTGCACTTTAATGGCTGTTTAATGGACAACAATCACACCATCAACAAATTTGAGATGTCCATACACTACCTGCTACTGTACCTTGGTGTCAGGCTTCTATTAACTGCTGGTGATACAGATGGTCAAATTCAATCTATGAGAAAGCCTCCTTTTTTTTATTATACGGAGGTAGTTAGCAATAGTAGCATTGGTGCTGGGCTTCCTTTTTGACTGGGAAGAATGCCCTGTAAACAGAAAATCCTGGAATTGCATTGTTACAAGAAATGATCATTTGCACAAAAAAAATAATTTAGGTAAAAAAATGTGTAGCCCAGGTCTGCAGCATTGGCAGGAGAGGTGTGCCAATACACTGGGGCTGTCAACCATACATTGATACTTCAGCTGCCCTCACACAGACACCTCTGCAATTTCTCTCTCCCTCCCTGGTCACAAAGAAGGAGAGGAGTGGCTGTTGTGGGAGAAGGTAGAGAGACAGGGTGCTATCATTTCCATGGCTATTTGCAGCCACAGAGAGACCTGGAGGAAAGCCCTGCCCACCACCCGGGAATACAGTGGAAGAGAAACATGAGCTACTGTGGATTGCGGGAAGGACAGAGCCTGCTCGAAACAGCTATAACTTGTGGGGGGAAGTAGTCCCTAGGGAGATTGAGCCTGTATTATAGATTGGTTATGGGTCTACATATCCCAGCAATACCAGAGCTCTGTGGGGAGGAAAAGTAAGGACTATTCCAGGACTCAGGATGGTCTCAGAGAGTATGTGGTGGAACACACACAGTGTAGCAGGCTGCTGTTGGATCATTTTGTTGCAGTGTTGGGAATGTAGAGAGGCTAAGTAGGAGACATTTCTTGGTTTGTGGGAATGCAGCTGTCAAGCCTGGTGTTGCCGTATGATTGTGGAGAGGATGCCACTGCAGCTAGCAATGCTGAGCCCTAGACAGAGAGCGGGAGGAGACAGGCCATCACCCTAGGGTGACCTACCCTGCCACACTCTTTATAAACGTTCAGGCACCTACACCCAAGGTCTTAATTTTGAGCACTCCACTCCACTGGCCAGTAGGGAAGGATTTGACATGCAGGACCATTGTCATAGCATTGCATCCTAGACTGAACCCTCCACCATGTAGGAATTGTGGGTCATTCACTGGTCTACCTGTTTATTACCAATTGTATATGTAAATGTACAACTGTTTCACATACTTGAAGTGTTTACTGCCATTTTCCATGCATTGGTTGTTGAATTATTGTGTACTATTGCAATAGATTTTCCCTTCCAGCCTTAGTGTGTTAGAGGGTGTGGCAATGCCGGGAAGGTCATTAAATCCTTAACCAGGGGACCAAAGCATCAGCGGTTTCTTTGGGGGTAAGCCCTACAAACGTTTAAATAAATTGCTTAAAAGCCATTATATCTTTACTTGGAGTAACCCAAGTAAACATTAGACATTAAACATAGACATTAGATTTAGATGAGGTTGGATGACAGGATTTGCGGATCAGGGTACAGTTAAATTGGAATAAACATTACTATAATCATATGGTGTACACATTGTACCTGTTCACTGTTGAATGTCCTGTTCAGTTTTGTGAACATTTTTTGTTACTTCCTGTGAAAATTCAATAAAAACTTTATTGGATCAAAAATTGGAATAAACAAGTCTTGTTGTTTGTTTTCAAAGTTGCATTCAGTTGGGTAAGTTGTATTTTCTTAAAAAAAAATTGCTATTGTGTGATTCTGAGGCTGGAGGTGACTGTTAGTGCACTGCAGAGGTGTTCACTTTCAAGCAATACAAATGTGCATATCTATGCCCTTATTTCTTCCTAAAAATCATGTATGGGCTTATATTTAAAAAGGGCACTAACAAGAACATGTATATTGCCCAAAGCAAATTGGCATCTAACTATGAGTTCTGCTGTGCAGATCTGAAAATGAAATTAGGTTTCTGACCGGTTGGTAGGCAAAACAAGAACATTTATTGTTAGCGCACATCATATATAGGTTGAAAAAAATGGAAGGGCCAATTGAAATTCAGAGGAGCTCTGGGCTGGAGAAGAAAAACCCTTCCAGTGGGCCTCCTCACATTATGAGATATAAATGCTTCATACATCTGGGAAGAGATAAAAATAAAAGGTTGCATTGCTTACCTAAACCCACTCTGTCCAGCTCCAGTGCTCTCCTATTCTCCCTCCACCACTTTTATGTCATCATATACAATGTAGGGCTATTAACCCTACTTTGTACGTGGAGGAGGCAGCAGTGCAACCACACCTGGGAGAATCTTAGGGGGGATGCTTTGTGGGATTAGTTGCACCACTGAAGGGACCCTGCTGGAGGGAGGAATAAGGTACGTATTACACCTTATTCCCCTAACCCTGAGAAAAAAAGAGCATTAAACCTTTGTGTATGTGTGGGGAAAGGGTGGCCACTGCAGGAGTAGTTTTTTTTCTGGTTCCCAGAGTCAGACTGGTTAATTACAGTGAATTCAGACAGAACCAGCCTTTTGCCATTAGAGATATTATCCTGAACAGCCAACTGTAACTGTGACATGAGATGCACTGGCTCATAGGTACTTCGAGGTGATAGAATGGCTGGCTACAAAGTTGCCAACTTGTATAACAATACACACTAATAAGGTTGTTTGAAAAGTCTGAGAAATGTTTTGTTAAAATGTATTACATTTATTTTATTCTATTTAATTGATTAACAAATCATGAAATTATTCCAGCATTTTAATCTGATGTACACATCTAGATATATTTGGCAGTTCTCCTGCTAAACAGTGCAAAGCTCACAGCACTCAGCTGAAGATCTGTTCCGCCATTATACCTATCACACACAGTAAGAAAAAACAGATATATAAAATCATTAGTATAAGGCTATTTGCTAATAAAAGGATAGGTGATAGCAGACTGATATTGGTAAAATGCTAATTGTAGTTAAAGTTCCACTAAACTCTTTAAAAACCAATTTAAAAAACAATTCTATTCAAGTACGTATTCTTACCTCAAAAAATTATCTTTGAGGGTGCACTCACACTAGCACTTTTAATGGTCCCAGATGCAGTTCAGCCCCTTGGAGCTGTTCATTTGTATAGAGTGAATGCTCCAAACAGTGCTTGAGAATGGTTAATCTAACCGCACCCAGGACCACCTGTTCCATGTCACTGGTCTGGTTAGCAGGCAAGTGTGCCTGGGAATACTTGGAAGTGTTCCTGTGCACACTTCCTTACAAGCCAGTGTAAGTGCAAACCATAAGGGGAGTGGCGAGGGGGAGAATAAAACTCGGGCACAGTTCAGTTTAACCAGCCCGAATGTTAGTACATACTGAGGTTTTTTTTTTTTGCCATGTGATCTGACTTTCTGTTAAAGGGTGGCTACGTTTGTTCTTCATGGTCCCACTGTACTTAGGAACATAGCTACCCTCTCTTTCTCGCTCCTGAAATGGACTATAAGATTTGCAGTATTAATAGTGACTGACATATCAGCATGAATGATGCACCACTTCCTTAAACAAAATCTCTCTAAAACCGAGCTGATAATATTCCCCCCCACCCATGCCCCCCTCCATGACTCTTCCATCAAAATCAATAATGCAACCATTAATCCCTCCCTCACTCCAGGGTACTAGGTGTAATCTTAGACTCTGACCTGTGCTTTCAGCCCCAAATCCAATCGTTGTCAAAAGTTTGTAGAATTCACCTCCGTAACATCTCTAAAATTCACCCCTTTTTAACAACTGAAACCACCAAGCTCCTCATTCACTCCCTTGTTATCTCTCGCCTTGACTATTGCAACTCTCTCCTCATAGGCCTACCTCTCCATAGGCTATCCCCTCTTCAGTCTAAAATGAATGCTGCTGCCAGACTCATCTACCTTAACAACTCAGTGTCTGCCCCCCATCTCTGCCAATTTCTATCTCTACACTAGCTCCCAATCGCCCAATGAATTAAATTCAAAATACTAACAACAGCATACAAAGCCATTCACAACTCTGCCATGAGCTACGTCACCAATCTTGTCTCCAAATATCACCCAAACTGTCCTCTCTGCTCCTCTCATGCTCGTCTCCAGGATTTCTCCAGAGCCTCTCCCATCCTCTGGAACTCTCTACCTCAATCTGTCCGGCTATCTCCTACTCAAGCTGCCTTTAGGCGATCCTTGAAAGCTCATCTCTTCAGGGAAGTCTATTACACCTCCAACTAATCTTTTACCACTTCCATCAGTTCATTCCCCACAGTTTCAACATTCTGTACCACTTGCCACACCTTATTAGATTGTAAGCTCTTCTGAGCATGGCCCTTTTAACCCTCTTGTATTTTATTGTATTGTAACTATATTGTCTCCCTTTTATAATGTATAGCGCTGCCTAAACTGTTGCTATATAAATCCTGTATAATAATAATGCATTGCACATGACCAAAAGTAATGTGCACTACTCATTCCAAACAAACAAAAGAGAGGGGGAAAAGGAGTAAGAAACAATTTCATGAAAAATAGATTACATTGCTATTAAGCAGTGGATGTGTATGGATTATTTTCAGAGAATATGGGTCTCATGTAGTGTCACTTTAGCACCACTTTTGATATTTTTTTTAATCCCCCTCCCTGTTTTTAAAAAAAAAAATTATTTCTTTCACTACTCGCCCTCTCTATGTAAGCCGGGGCTCACCATACTGCAGTAATGAACAACATTATGCCCTGTACACACGATAGTATTTTCCGATGGAAAACATGTGATAGGACCTTGTTGTCGGAAATTCCGACCGTGTGTAGGCTCCATCACACATTTTCCATAGGAATTTCTGACACACAAAATTTGAGAGCTTGCTATAAAATTTTCTGACAACAAAATCCGTTGTCGGAAATTTTGATCGTGTGTACACAAATCCAACACACAAGGTGCCACGCATGCTCAGAATAAATTAAGGGACGAAAGCTATTGGCTACTGCCCCGTTTATAGTCCCGACGTACGTGTTTTATGTCACACGTTCAGGACGATCGGATTTTCTGACAACTTTGTGTGACCGTGTGTATGCAAGACAAGTTTGAGCCAACATCCGTCAGAAAAAATCCATGGATTTTGTTGTCGGAATGTCCGATCAATGTCCGACCGTGTGTACAGGGCATGACTCCTTATTATGTAAACACCCTTCAGTGGTGCAGTCATGACTGGCTACTACCACAGCTAGACAAATGGGATTTCATTAAACTTTCTTTTTTTAAACATAGGAGGGGAATGAAACTACCATTAGGCAGTTTAGCTGCTTACTCCAAAATCCAGTGGCAAGATTATTATTGTTTGTTGTGTTACAGATTATTGTTGCTGGAATGACCAGGGCATAGGAATAGCAATGGCCTATATAAACTAATGAAGGGCTGACAGCTGCTGTCTCCATTAACATATACCCTCACACCACGGGTTTACCTGCAGTTGGGGATGGATGTCCGAGCCTGGACGCAGTCAGCTGTGTCCAGGCTCAGACATCTACATGTAACCGCTGGGTGTGTGGTTAAAAGTAGACAGCGGCAGCTTATGTCAGCTTACCATTAGTATATAGGCTGAGCAGCCACCACTATTCACATGCCCTGGTCAGTCCAGCTGCAACAATCCACTTACCGTATATACTCGAGTATAAGCTGAATTTTTCAGCACATTTTTTTGTTCTGAAATTGCCCCCCGGCTTATACTCAAGTCAAGCACTTTTCTGCAGCAGAAAATGACATTTTCCGAACCGATGTTGGGGTCCCATATTTCGGGGCCACTTGGTGCTAGGACCAAATTTGGTGTGCAAACCCAGTTGAACAAGCACTACAACATATCCAAAGCTGGGGTTCCTAGCACCAAGTGGCCCCAAGATACAGGCCCCAAAGTTGGTTCGGAAAATGTTATTCTCTGCTGCAGAAAAGTGCTTGACATTTTCTGAACCAAATTTGGGGCCCCATATCTCAGGGCTACTTGGTGCTAGGAACACCTGCTTTGGATATGTTATAGTGCTAGTTCCACTGGGTTTGCACACCAAATTTGGAGCTCCTAGCAAAAAATGGCCCCGAGATACGGGGCCCCAAAGTCGGTCAACTGTGTCCATCTGCAGCAATGTCATTTCGGGACACTTTGGGTCCAGAGATCCCAAGTCTTGGCTGCAGCTAGGGGGCATCTAGGAACCCTTAACTACCGAGTTTGAAGTTTTGGGGACCTATGGCTGCAAATGGGCACAGTGAGGCTGCAAATGGGCATTGTTGACCCTCTTTTACACTTACAATAGCAGCACATTTCTCACCCTAGGTTTATACTCGAGGCAATAAGTTTTCCCAGTTTTTTGTGGTAAAATTAGGTGCCTCGGCTTATATTCGGGTCGGCTTATACTCAAGTATATACGGTATTATTGTCACTGGAACCTGGTGTACATGGCTAAACAGCCAGAGTGTCTTAAAGTGATTGTAAAGGTTCTTTTTTTTTTTTTTTTTTTAAATAACAAACATATCATACCTTACCGTCCATAGCCGCTGAATGTATGACTCGGCCCCGCTCCCTGGCGCCCGCATCATTGGAATCATGCATAGGATGCATTAAGATGAAAAACATATAGGTTTACAACCCCTTTAATTCATTTCCTGCATTAAGGTGAAAAATGGCCCACTATTTTACCCCCCCCCACTTCCCCCTCCTTTCCCTAACACTTGCCTGGCTCCATGTCACCACACCAGCACTGTCTGTGGCTTCAGTAACCGTTCTATTCACTTCCATAGGCTCCCGCTGCTGTCAGGCAAGCACCTCTGAGGAGGGAGTGGGGACGTGGCTTACCATGAGGTCCCATTCAAGTCCTTTCTTGTTATCTGCAATTACTGTAAATTATTCTCTTGCCGCATTGGTAATGCATACATGCAGCAGCAGGTGTAGTGGGCTGTAACATCCAGCCGTTGCACATATATGTCATTGGTGGCTTGAGGTTCTGTGCTGAGGGAAAGCTGATGGACCAAGCATCTCTGACTGCTCTCATTCTCAGGACTGGCTCCTAATCATGTGTCCGTTGTAAAAGCCAAAAAGAATAGGGAGCTTTACACCAGTTGCCAGCCCAAACACATTATGTAGAAAAACGGCTTCTGTTTTTCCACACATTACAAACAAATAAAACATTCCCAGCACACTTACCAGCTAGCCTGCAAACAATCCAAATTGCCCCTATCTAATAATTCACATTAAAAAGAGAGGTTTTAGGTGCACAGCTATATGTGGAAGCCGGATTGCTCACACCAAGGCTCCTCTGTATACTGCAGTCCTAAATCTATATTTTTGAGATTCTCCAAATTGGAGCATATATAGAAATAGATAAATTAAGGGCAGGTTTGCCTGGAGGGAGCCCACTCCTCCTTAAAGTCACAGGGTCACATTGGACGCCCAGCAAGAACACTATGGCAGCTGAAGGAATCCATTGTGTCCAACCTCAAATCAGAAAACAAGCATAGTGATTGGGCTGGCAACTGGTGTTTGGCTCCCCATATTCTTTTTAATACTCATTTTTGGCAGGCTGGACAAGCCCTGTTGGATGTCAGCACCCAGAAGCATTAAAATCACTGGATTGTTGCATGTTTGTGCTTGGATCAACACTCTCCATTATTTCTTAGGGTCACAATGTTGTAAGAGCCAGTAACAGTAGGCACCTTCCAACTTTAAGGATCTCTTAAAGGGCCACTGGGAAGCAGTGTGAAGAGGTCAAGAAACTGTAACCTACTTTATCAAACAGTTTAATTGAACTTTTAAAGAATGTTGAGTAACCACAAAGGATCTACTGCAGATTTTGCAATCAGTTCCATATACATATAAGTAATAATTTGATAGTTTTTTTTTTTTACTAACCTTTCTCTATCAAATGACAACATTATGGTATTGCCATAACTGGTTGTTTTTATATGTGGCATCACAAGACTTTACATTAATTTAGAAAGAAAGAACCCCCTTGGTGTAGCTTGTATCAATCCATAGGAAGAAAGCTAAAATAATTTTTCGTGATTTCCAGAATTTTGCACCAAACTGATTTCTATATTTCAGTATGCAGAAGAGAATCCTGTGATTGATCATACTCTCTCCCATTCACATATGGTGTTATACGCAGTGTAATCAGTTTTCTCAATGGAGATGAGAACAGGAGGAGGTGTGGCCCTATTGAATCATCTTTAGCGCAGCGGAGCCCAGAGACCCAAAACTGTTAACCTCCACAGCGCTGGAAGTTCAGCAGCACGAAGAGGACAGGACAGCCCTTCAGTGAAGATTTTGACAGAATCCAGCAGCCTGTACACACTTCATTACAGGTAGGTAATGTAACTGAAGCTGTAGAGAAAAAAAAAATGTAAACAAAACTTCAGCTTGAAGCCCTAAAACTAGCAGGACCTCATGAAGGACTCCTGCAGTCATCAGTGAACTATTTTATAGTAAGATTATGCCATCATAAAACACTACAGTTATACATTTAGTGGCCTTTATACACCTCTATTTAATGACAGGAGAGTGAATTTTCACCTTACTTTCCATAGGCACCTTTGTCATTATATCCTGTGAGATAGTCCTGCCTGAACTAATGTATAAGCTTGAAAAGTGAAAGAGTTAATTTTCCATTTTTCCAAATAGTTCAATGAAAGGTGTTCATTTCAAAAGCATTTGTTAAAGCCAGAATAGTTTTGTAGGCTTGTTTTCACCAAAGTCTGAATGCTGAAAAAATAGGTAAATAATAATTAATGCAAAAACTGTCATTGATTTTCACAGAAAGTCTTCAGATGAAGTGCTTGTTTCCACACTGGTTTGGCTCGGTGGCTTTACAGCTAGGAATGTTTCCATTTATGCAATGCGTACGTTCATTGAAGGCTACTTGCTGCATATACTTGGCCAGTAGGTGGCAGCAGGAATTGTCTAACAAGCGTTCTCATACAAACCTTTTCTTACTTTGAAATTGTTTTGAATTTTCAGCCCAGCATTTAAACGGGTATAGTGGACATTTGAATCTTTTTAAGTTAAAGGGGACCAAGTGCAATTGTTTAACTGTTTCCCAAAAGAAAACTTAGCTTAGAAATGTTTTAAAAATGTTAATAAATCCCTAATTAAAGATAGCAATATTATATTCTGTTATTTTTTGTAATTTACATTATAGTGCACATGCAATGTATGCTACATTCAGAGTGTCCCTCTGGTGATAAATGTCATAGTGGCCAGAGTGCTTGTGTCAGGTCCAATCTGATCTTTTAAGCTTCCAAATGGATGATGTCATAGCTGGGCACATGTGCAGCACCATCGCAGAGCTCCGAATTGTCCCTCGTTCAGAGACCAAATCCTCTAACATGAGTACACCTCTGTCCAAAATGTACTATTTTACAACCAAAACTGAAAACGTACTATTTTACAATTAAAATTGGTATGCTGCAAAAACTTTTTATCCAACTTCTATATTACTGAACTTGTTATTTTGAAAAGCCAATAAAAAAGAAAAATGGAAGTAAAAAATAACTTCTGAGGACTAGCCAATCATTTTTTGCATGATAAACCTTTGTAGTCCATGTAACTAGCTGTCGCATGAACGTGTCCTTTGCCTACATACAGTGTGCTAAAAGGTGTCTGTATGTTACTGTAAATTCAGATCTAAACATAAAGCTGGCCATACATGGGTCTGTTTTTTCGTTCAGCCAGTGGGTTGAATGAAAAAAACTGACCCAATTTCCCCATCCACACATCCAGTGTGGATGCAGAAATCCTCCCCCCTCTGATCCAATGGAAATTATCTAGCAGGACTGTTCATGAGAAGTCCATCAATAGAACAGAAATGGCCATAGATGGATCGAAAATTCAGCTGGTTCCTGCTGACCTGGCCAAATTGTGAACCATGTATGGCGAGCTTTAGATGATATTGTAATTGGCCGGTGGGGGGAGTTGCACCATGGAAAAGTCTGAACAAAAGGTGAGTGAGTTAGTCTTTTATTTTTGAATTTCCAAGGCCCTCTAGCAGGAACAGAAATGCAGATTTTTGTTTTATTACTGCTAAGGATAGGAGAGATTAGTTCTGCTTCAAAGCTCACAGACCAGCGCTTCAGGCAGAAGAGGGTAGCTCTGGAGCGGCAGGAGATAGTGTAAGTAATAATGCTTGTTCCTCTACCCCTAGACATTATGAGCAGTTAACCCTTGCACTGCATGGGTAGTTTTTTTTTTGTAATTCCTGGAGTTAGGCTTTAAGACTAAAAATAACAGAACTCAGTAGTGTGTATAGTGAAGGTACCATTCTGTCAAATACCAGATTTATTCTTAAAGCGTAACTCTACTTTTGTTGAGAAAAAAAAACATTCCCCCTGGGTGATCTATGTACATTGCAAGGATTATAACAACCTTTGTTGCAAATTCCTACCTTTTGTTATTCTGAAGAAATCCATGTGTGTTTGTCTGTACCTCTGTACTGCGTGGGTCTAATGGGAGTGGTTTCATAATTATCAGTCAGCTGTGGCAGCTGCAGGGCATGAGGAAATCTGCTGGGCCTGCATCCCTTTAGACGTGTTCCTATTGGAAATGGCATTTTTGCTCTGTGTACTGAACACCTCCAGGTAGCCATATTGCATTGCATTTATAGAAAATTACAGCGGCTGCAGATTGAAAAGGAAAGGTAATTTTTAATAACATTCCATTACAATATGACTTGTATCTCAATTGTACACGCTATATTATTTTTTTCTTTATTTGCTATTTTTTCCCTACAAAAGTGGAGTTACCCTTTAACCACTACCGGGCACTTTCACCCCCTTCTTACCCAGGCCAATTTTCCCCTTTTAGTGCTTTTGCACTTTGAATGACAATTGCGCGGTCATGCAACACTGTACTCAAACAAAATTTTTATCATTTTTTGAGACAGATAGTGCTTTCTTTTTAATCACCACTGAGGTTTTTTATTTTTTGCTAAACAAACAAAAAAATACAGAAAATTTGGAAAAAAAAAGTTTTGCTTAGTTTCTGTTATACAATGTTGGAAATAAGTAATTTTTCTCCTTAACTGATGTGCGCTGACGAGCCTACACTGATGGGCACAGATAGGCTGCACTGATGGGCACTGATGAGGCTGCACTGATGGGCACTGATGGGGTGGCACTGATGGGCACTGATAGACTGCACTGATGAGCACTGATAAGGCTGCACTGATGGGCACTGATGGGGTGGCACTGATGGGCACTGATAGACTGCACTGATGGGCACTGATGAGGAGGCTCTGATGAGGCTGCACTGATATGAGGCACTGATAGGCTGCACTGATAGTTGGCACTGATGGGCACTGATAGGAAGCACTGATGGGCACTGATAGCAGACACTGATAGGAAGCACTGATGGGCACTGATTGACAACACTGATAAGCACTGATTACCATAACACCGATGATCAGTGCCCTGATTATCCGCTGTGTGGATTGCCACTTACTGGCTCTCCTCATGCGATGTCAGCATTAGGAGAGGACTGCCGATAACCAGCAAATCCTGTTTACACTGTGATCAGCTTACATGTGTGAGATGATTGCTGCCTGCGTGCCTGTGGTACTTACATTTTTTTTTCAATTATTTATTTATTTTTTACATTTTACACTGTCGCTTTGTTTATTTTATTTTTTTATTACTTTTATTGCTGTCACTAAGAATGTAAATAACTTTTATGACAGCAATAGGCATGTGACAGGTACTTTTTATGGAGAGATCTGGGGTCTATAAGACCCCAGATCCCTCCTCTGCCCTTAAAAGCATTTGATCACATCTTTTCATTTTTAAAAATGGCACTGTTTTCATCCGGGTGAATAGAGATGAACAAAGTGGTTCTGGTCTTTGTTAGTCTCTACGATCAGCTGGCGGAACTGTTGGCTGGTCCATCAGGTGTTCAGGAGGGACAGGACAGCCCAATGAAGCCATGAAAGGAAGTGGGAGGAGGATGTCCCCTCCCACTGCTTGTGAAAGCAACCCAGCAGCTAGTTAGCCTCCAAGATTGCTTTTCCAAGAGAGCCAACCGTCTGCTGCAGCCATCATCCCAGTATAACCACTTGAAGTCCAGCGACATACCAGTACATTGCTGGGCATCAAGTGGTTAAACTTGTCACAATAAAAATATGGCATTTGCCTTGCTAACTTGATTTTGAAGATATATTCTCCAGGGCTCTAATACAACATAGATTTCAGAAGATAGCTGGTGACTGACTAAATTAGAATCCACCCAAAATTAAAATATTGTATACATGTGTGTTCCTTTTTTTCCGTTTAGTGTGTTCTTCGGTAAACATTTGGAAATTTCAAATGGCTGACAGGTCCACTTTAAAGTGCAAGTCTGGGGGAAAAAAAAACAAAATTTCAATACAATTTTCCATTACATTAAAAATGCAAGTACATGCTTCATGTTTTGGCTCTTTAAAAATTCTGCAAGTACAAAAAAAACAAAACAAATCCTAAGATTATTTATATTCACTTACTTTTGACTGACTTACTGGGATTGATTTACTAACAGTGATTACTGTAGATTATCCACCTTACAAGGGAAGTTGCACCCTGTAAGAGTTTTTTCCTCAGAGCTTAGTTAATGAGAATAAACTCTGCTGGCTTCCAACAACCAACCATGTGCAAGCAAAAATGCTTTTTTTTATATGCTCCTTGCACATGATTAGGTACTCTTTGCAAAGTGAAATTTAGCCACATTTATTAAGCTCTTGGGAAAATTCCCTTGCAAAGTGAACAGCCTATTTGGATTTAGTAAACCAACCTCATTACCTTTTAGTTAGTTTTTTGAACTTTCCTTCTGCTAGTTTGAGGTCATGTCCATGTGTTCCTTATCCTAGATTCATATTGACAACACTGCACTATTTACAGATTTCAGTCATGTCTACCCTTCCCCTTCTATCCTCCAGACTGTACATATTAAGCCCCCAAAGTCTCTCCTGATATGTTTTATTCCCCAGAACTTTCACTATTTTTATTGCCTGTCTCTGCACTCGTACTTTATTATCAATAGCTTTTTGTAATTGAGGTCTCCATAACTGAACACAGTGGGGTTGATTTACATTCTTTAAAGTTCAGAATCGCAACAAATGGTGCTGTGAATTGTGTATTTTTCCAATAAAACACCTGGTGGAAGCTATTGGGTGTATGTGTAAAGGGTTAAGTGCTCAGTTGACCTGCTCCAGTGATGGTCACTCTCAGTCTGCTGGTGATTAGATTGTTGTCCCCTGAGCTAGATATTCTCTCCGCAGGGTGAGGATGAGAATGTTTACGTCACACCGTATAGAGGTCTTTGTTTATGCCATATTTAGAATACTGGGGTTGATTTACTAAAACTGAAGAGTGCAAAATCTGGTGCAGCTGAGCATGGTAGCCAATCAGCTGCTCAATTCAGCTTGTTAAATTAGGCTTTGAGAAAAAAAAAAAAAAAAGAAAACTTATTGGTTTCTATATAGATCTGCACCAGATTTTGCACTCTCCAGTGTTGGTAAATCAATTCCAGTGTTCTAAATATAGTATAAACAAAGACCTCTATATGGTGTGATGTAACCATTCTCATCCTCACCCTGCACAGAGAATATCTAGCTCAGGGGACAACAATCTAATCACCAGCAGACTGAGAGTGACCATCACTGGAGCAGGTCAATGGAGCACTTAAACCTTTACACATGCACCCAATAGATGCCACCAGGTGTTTTAATGGAAAAATACACAATTCACAGCACCAGCTGTTGCAATTCTGACCTTTAAATAATGTTGGTGTTACTCGCTGCCATGTCCAGAAAGATCTTAACAGAGTTTACACTACAGTGGCTTTTTCAGAGTTCTTTAATTTATAGTTAGTAGAACATTTATAGTTTTAGCTTAATGGTTTTAAAAAATAGTTTAATGAAAATAATAGTGGTGCAAGAAATATTTACAATTTGAAAGTGAAAAAATACTTAAAGTATCATTAACCCCACATCATTTAAAATGATCAATAAATGCTGTATTACATGCTGTTCATACTCAGTCACTATGGGATTCATTTTCTGTATTCTGCAAAAAAAACCTGGTTGATCCTGCTGCTCTCTATCTCCCCCTTCAGTCCATGTCCCCACTGCTGTTGAGGGTTTTGCAATGCAGTGTTGACAGCAGGTACACATGCTCAGTTTTCAGTGTATTTCTACCCTATGCATTTCCTTCCTATCACATCTGAGCAGTCCTTGTGACTATAGATCACACATGTGGGCTTATACACAGTGGTAAATGCCAGCTCACCTCCTTCCTCCTCCTCCTCCATGCCCACTAATCAGCCAAACACAATGGGGGATGGGATATTACATCTTGGTTGATGGAGGCTTTTGATGGATTACAAGGCCCAGCAGTTCTCCTCCTAGCTGGAAATTACATCTTCAGGGTTGTCTGTGTCTTCTTCCTATACAGAAACCCTTTGTGTGCAGAGCCCTTCCCCCTTTTATTTACAGCACAGAGCCCAGAAAAGACTTGGAAACTGCAGAAACAGGTTTCACCACTTCCCAGCCTGGGCAGCCAGTCTCATTTGCTAACATAAAACATTCACCATGTAAGCAACCTGCCTATAAGCTTAATATTATCATTGACATAAATGGCAACTCTGCCATTATGATTTATATTATGGCCTATGCTCCCTAAATATTCAAGGAAATACATTTTTACTGGTTAGGTCCTGAAATGGGTAGGGAGAGGAGAGTCAGAAGGCATGAGATTTTTATAGGACTGCAGGAAAAGGTCACACTGAAGCCTTATCCAGCTGTCAAGGGAATTTCCAGCCTTCTGACGATTTTTCCCACCATCTCATCCTACTTCTTGTTATTGTCAAAACTTTAATGGCAGGGTGCACTCTGCAAGCAGTCAGATGGACTCTGAAGCCTTCGACAAGCCCAGCGAGTTTGTTGGATGTTTGTCATGAACTTATTGTTAGTACAGGCCAGTAGGCCACTGTTAGATGTTTACGGTTCATCTATGGCTGGCACTGCTTTGGTTGTCAACTGTAAGTTACCAGTCATTATTGTTAAAATACAAATGCTGGATAAATCAATAAAGCTGTGACCTTGTCCTTCCAACTAAAATAGTTTCAGTTTGTATGGGGTGGGAAATGGGCAAGGTGCATTCATTTTAGAATGTTTTATACAAAGTTTTATGCCTATACTTGTCAATAGGCATAAGAAACACTGCTTTATCCTCTAAAGGTCCATGCACACTAGACAGCAGAAAAAAAATCCAGAACTGCTGGCAGAATAAAACAGCATAAAAAACAGAGCATATTGGCCCAATTGCATCAAGTGTTTTTTTTTTTTTCTGCCCGAAAGCTTCTGTCAAAAATGCACATGTGATAGTTTTTTTTTTTACAGCCTGTAAGTGCTCCCCTACAAATATGTCTGTAACCTCCCAAATGTGCACAGTCACATAGGATAACAGTTCTACTACAAGCCGAAAGAAAAAAGGAAATGTGTATAAACAGCATAAAGAATATAATACTGTATGCTGGACCCCTGACTTGGTCTAGGGGAAGTTACATTCCTTTCACCCTCTGTAGTTACACTTTAGCTGGATCATTTTAAGGCAAAACTAAATCTAATAGTGCATAACCAACTTAGAACTATGTGTGAATTCTCCTTGGAGAATCTTGAACATTATCTCTTCATTTGGGCCATGGAAGTCTGTCTCACTTTTCCTATAGCTGTCATTTCCTCAGAGATCTAGTAAAGTCATACCTGTCAAATAAATTGCAAATGTTCCTGCTGAGTAAGCCTATATATATGAATAAATGCAGATTCATTCTGCTTCTGAGCACTGATGTCATTAATACTGCTGTCAGAATAATGTGATATGTGGTACTATTTTTTTCTGAAATGAAAAATGAATTACAACATTCACCAGAGTTATCAGAATATGATATATGAACTGAGGTGCAAAAGTTAAGTTTATTTTTTCACCAATAAGTAAACCTAATATTTTGATTTGGCAAACTCATATTATTTTTTTTTATTTGGCCATTTAATTGATTTTATTCACACATCTGTAGAATGACAAGCAACAGATATAGGTAAAGCCTGTGCACCCATTTCCTTTAGTGTCTATGAATTTATAGGTAAACTCTACAATGGAAAAGTACAGCTTAGTGGTCATGTTTATTAATTTAGTCCAATACCCCAACAATTACTTGGCCGTAAAGAAGGGATTGGGGAGGAAATAGCAAGGACTACTCCAAACAAGTCCTACCTCACCATAGAGAAAAATTTGTGGACTATTGCGGTACCTCATAAAGACATACAATATAAATAAAATTTCAGTTTATTCAGTTATAAACACTAAAAAATCTATATAAACAATACAGATTGATAACAGGACAATTTAAGAACTGTTACAGAACAATATATATTCTTAAAGAGCAATATATAGAGCCCACATGGATAAATGAAGGCAAGCTGATATACTTGATAACAGGTAACACAGAGTATATAGCATAATTTTGGAGTGGATAATCAAGTTTTATAAACACTCACCAACCACTGCCCCTTCGGGCTTAGATGGCACTTGTGAGACGCCCACTTCGGGCGTTCCCCCTGGGGCGAGCACAGGGGATTTGTGACAAAATAGGCTAGTGTAAAAGAAATAATATATAATGAGCGTTGGTGTGGGGTATAGGCTATTTATGAAGTGACTGTCACCACGGTGAAGGGACTGAGAGAGACCGTGAGGGGAATAGAGGGGGGAGGGGAAAAGCAGAAGGGGAAAAAAAGGGGGGGGGAGAAGGGAAAAAAAAGGAAGAAGGGGGAGGGGAATGGATGGGAGGGGGGGAGGAAGGGAGGGAGGAAAAGAGGGGAGGGCCATAATCAATTTTTTCCTCCCCTTTGTCCCCCCTCCCCTCCCTCTGGATTTCGACCATTTATATTATGATAGGTATGATAGGTCCCCTTTATGTGCAAAGAGATTTTTCCTTTTGATTTGAACTGTATATTTCTGTTCTATTGTTGGCCCTTCAAATTACCTTGTTATTGTGTTCATTACTGCATTGATGATGTAATGTACATTGTGTATTTCTGGTGAGGATGCAAGCATCCGTGTTGGTGGATTGGATCATCCTTTTTCTCCCAGCCGGATGTATTGCTCCCCTGACATCTACCTTCATTGCATCTTGTATTTATTGTAATCTCCTACCACTGTCACGGCGTGAGGAGTTCATTCTCCCCCTAATGGTGGGCATGCGGCTTTCCAGCGGTGGGTTGGCTTCCCTAGCTGGGCAGCCTCTCCCCCTGCTTCCCTGGAGGTGACACATCCAGCGTCACCAAAGTTAGGGCTATGCGCACGCGTGGAGAGCCGGACCCGGTGACGACGGCGCTCATGCATAGCGCCATACGCCTTCCTGGGGATATATAAGGCAGCCATCATGGCTGCCTATATGTGGACGACAGGCACCCAGACTTCTTGAACGACCAGCAGACCTACAGTAAGTGTCAGCGGATAGCCAGCCATTTCGGCGGTCTCTTTGTTTCTCTACCCCTACCCCTCTGGATGGATGATGCAGCAACTAGAGCTGAGTTCCCCTTTGGAGGGCTCTGCGGTGGCATCATCCCCCAGATTGAGACTTTTATTAATATTACGCTTTTTATCCCAAGGGCCTTTCATTGCTCTTCCATGCAGAAGTGCTCCCTTAGTCGTTGGGAATTAACATCTACCCCCGGGTGCCAGTAACAATCATTTTGACTTTTTCATTTAAATTGTTGGTGGGTTATACTCCAATATTATATTACTCCTTGAGTGCCTCACAAATGTGGAAGGAAATTTCTATCCATTCCATTATCCCTCCTTGTCACCACCCCTCTCCCTCTCCCCCTCCCCCTTCCTCTTTCCTCCCTCCTCCCCTCTTTCCTCTCCCTTTCCCCCTTCTCTCCTCCCCCCTTTCCCCCCTCCCCCTCCCCTTCCCTCTTTCCATCCTCTCCCTTCCCCCCTTACCCCTTTCCTCCTCCTCCTTTCCCCCTCCCCCTTTCAACCCCTCCTCCCCCTCCCCATTCATTCCTTTCCTTTCTCCCCCCTCCCCTTTTCCCTCCCTCTTGGCCCCCCTCTTCCCCCCCTTCCTTTTCCCCCTTCCCCTCTTCCACCCCCCTCCCCATCCCTTCCCTCCCCCCCCCTTCTTCCTTTTTTTTTTTCCCTTCTCCCCCCTTTTTTTCCCCTTCTGCTTTTCCCCTCCCCCCTCTATTCCCCTCACGGTCTCTCTCAGTCCCTTCACCGTGGTGACAGTCACTTCATAAATAGCCTATACCCCACACCAACGCTCATTATATATTATTTCTTTTACACTAGCCTATTTTGTCACAAATCCCCATGCTCGCCCCAGGGGGAACACTCGAAGTGGGCGTCTCACAAGTGCCGTCTAAGCCCGAAGGGGTAGTGGTTGGTGAGTGTTTATAAAACTTGATTATCCACTCCAAAATTATGCTATATACTCTGTGTTACCTGTTATCAATATTTATATGTAATTCTGATTGTTTTACTTTATAGATACTTTACTTGGACGCCTCCTGAGGAAGCGGCTTAGCCGCGAAACTGTTGAGGCTCACGTCCTTAAGTATATCAGCTTGCCTGCATTTATCCATGCGGGCTCTATATATTGCTCTTTAAGAATATATATTGTTCTGTAACAGTTCTTAAATTGTCCTGTTATCAATCTGTATTGTTTATATAGATTTTTTAGTGTTTATAACTGAATATATATACTTTATGAGGTACCGCAATAGTCCACAAATTTTTCTCTATGGTGAGGTAGGACTTGTTTGGAGTAGTCCTTGCTATTTCCTCCCCAATCCCTCCTATTACAAACTCTTTATGGATGATGGTACCTGCAAATTGAATAACTCCCCGTCCTAATCCTGTGGCATTATTTTGTAATTCTTGTTGGTCGTAAAGAAACAAATATGATTATTTTAATTATATATATATACATATATATATAAAATTATATTTATTTATCTATTTAGGTAATATGACTACGTGGATTATTAAAGTGGTACTATGCACACACTATTTAATTTACAGTATCCCTTCTCTTTCTGTACATGGATGATGGCACTGCAATTATATTAATTGAAAAAAAACTTCTAACTGATATACAGTTATCACGTGACCCAGCTCTTTCCCAGCCTGTTTGCAGGAAAACATAAGCAGGAGGAGCTTCTAGTCCTCTGCTACTGGTCACATGTTCAAAATAAAATGAAAAAAAAAAAAACAATCTTTGGGATACAGAATAAAAAATAAACATTTAATATTAATAAACTGTTTTAAATCACCATACAAATATATATTTAAAATCAAATCTTTATTATTTTTGGCAATAACATGGTGTCAGTGGATTTCTGCCAATCACATGCTGTTTTACACCCCTCCCACCTGTATCTATAGTATGTTTGCACTTAGAATAAGAGGGAGGAGAAGCCTCCTTCAATCGAATTGTAATATCCTGTCGTGTTTAGCTTTTTAGTGCGCATGGAGGAGGACAGAGGGAGTGGGCTGTCATTTACCAGAGTGCAGGGCACTGTGGTGATATCCCCAGAGGTAGAGTCCATGACACCCTACACTCAAAGAAGACCCTTGGTCAACACTGAGGACATATAGAGGCAGTAAGAAATTACTTTGAGGGACAGGAACTGAGAGGAGGTGAGCATTGATGCCAGGGCTCCTTTTTTTTTTAAACTATGGCCTAGACATCTATATTAAAAAAGAAATAAGTTGGAGTTGGGCTTTTAGGTTAATTGAGTGAACTTTATGATTGCTTGAAATTGCTCTTAATTTTAATTAGGAAAAATTATATACTATTATTTCAGGAATTAAATAATGTGCACTGTGTAAAATTTGGTACTGGACTGGCTTAAAAAGGCAATCAAAACTACAGAGATTCAGAAAAATGTGAGCGATCATAACACTTCTAAAATAACAATTTAACATACTACCATAAACCATATGGCTAAATATGACAAGCTAAGCGCAAGCTGGCGTAAATTTCGTAGAGGAAGTCATGTCTTACCATCTGTTAAAATTATGTGAGAGCATTAACAAGCATGCAGCATAGAGATATCCAGGGTTTACCGAGCCTTCATTTTTTAGCAGCCTGTGATTCCTCAGCAAAATGTTTCAGAGTAAACAATCACAAAATGTATAGAAAAGACAGAAGCATATTATTGTGTAGTTAATCAGTCCATTAGACACAGAGGAAGCATGAATAATTGTGTTCTTTAGGGGTCAGCACTTTGACCAGAATGGCGTTATCTGTCAGTTAGCAGTTGCACAGTGGTAAGATAATGTAAATATGTCTATTTAATGCACATTAACAAGAGCAATAGGTCACACAGTTCTGTTTTAACCACTTGCTTACTGGGCACTTAAACCCCCCTCCTGCCCAGACCAATTTTCAGCTTTCAGCGCTGACGCACTTTGAATGACAATTGCGCGGTCATACAACACTGTACTCAAATGAAATTTTTATCATTTTTATTTTTTGCTAAACAAACAAAAAAAGATAGAAATTTTGAAAAAAATAAATCATGTTTCATAGTTTGTTATAAAATTTTGCAAACAGGTAATTATTCTCCTTCATTGATATGCGCTGATGAGGTGGCACTGGTGGACACTAATAGGCTGCACTGGTGGGCACTGATAGGCTGCACTGATGGGCACTGATAGGCACAGATAAGGCAGCACTGATAGGTACAGATAAGGTGGCACTGATGGGGGACAGATAAGGTGCACTGATGGACTCTGATGGGGGGCACTGATGGGTGGCACTGATGGGCACTGAAGGGCACTGATAAGTGTTGCTGATAGGTACCACTGATAGATGGCACTGATAGGTGGCACTGATAGGTGGCACTGATGGGCACTGGTAGGTGACACTGATGGGCAGCACTATTTATGAGGCACTGATTGGTGACACTGATGGGTGGCACTTTGGGCAATGATGGGTGGAACTGTGGGCACTGGTAGGTGGTGCTGGTGGGCACTGGTAGGTGGCACTGTTGTGCACTGGTAGGTGGCACTGGCAGGTGGCACAGGTGGGCACAGGTGAGCTGGCGGGCGCTCTCCTTGATCGCTATCAGCGCTATCATTGGCTGACAGCTGATCATGTGGTAAGGGGTCAGGATGGACCCCTTACTCTGATCTGTAATCAGCCAAGTCTCATAGACTCGCTGATCACAGAGCAGGCCACTCGGGCACGGGGGACATCAATAGACGTACTCCCGGCAAAGTAGGTCCGCGCTGTAGCTGTCATTCGGCTATAGCGCGGATCTGAAGGAGTTAATTAAATATGCTACAAGTGTATGTATAGACAAAGATTTTTTGCTGTTGTTTTGTTTTGGATAGAAGAAAGAACGGTTTAAGCCTCTGTCAGTTTACTTTTTCCCTTGGTGGGGCGACTGTAAAATTTTATATTTCCCGTGGCATTCTATGTTAGTGGTCTCCAGGAAATCCACCGCTCTAATCGAATAAAAAAATGTTTGGTTATATGCTCACATGAAGTTAGCTTAAGCAGCCCATAGATGATTCTTTTTTTTTCCGTCCAAACCCACTTGATTCCCCCATCCACATACTCGATGTGGATAGGGGAATCCTCCCCGCTGAGACTTTGTATTCTGACCCCTGGGAAACTTCCCCCCCATCAGAATACACTGATACAGCGCTGCCAGCTATGCTATGCCATGGTGCTGATCAAGAGGGGAAAATCTGACAGGCTGGTAGTAGAGAGTCGATCGGCAGATCAATTCCTGTACAATCAGCCTGCCCATACATGGATAGAAATTCGGCTGGTCCTTGCTGAACTGGCTGAATTTTGATCCATGTATAGCCAGCTTTACAGCAACTGAAGGCTAAACCTTTGTTTGACTTTGCAATAAGGTGGGGAGGAGTTAGAACCACTGTCAGGTTTGTATTGCTGTATATGTTCCTGCTAGGTAGATCTACCCAATCTATATTTTTTCACTGTTCACTAGCATGAAAGTAAGAGTAAATCCTACCTAGGGAAGATGTCCTCTTACTCCCTGTTGAGTCTACTGGACTAGAAGTCTCCAAAGCTAATGGGATTGTAAAGTTTTTTTTTTTATCTTAATGCATATGCATTAACCTCCCTGGTAGTATGATTATTTCAGATTTGTGATGCTGAAAGCGGTACAATTATTTTTGCATGGAAATTTGGCATTTTATATTGTAGGCCTGTAATTCTTAGGAATAACCAACTTAAATCTGTCCAAACCAGAGTCTAGTAGACAGCCCAGGTATGAAAAAGTGTGAAAAACGAAATAAAAAATTATAATATAATAAATAGCTATAAATAATTATAACAAATAATAATATAATAATAATTATTATTATTCAATAATGTAATCAAATCAAAAACACTGAAATTTGCACAGATGCAGAATTGTCGCGGTCATTACTTTTAGTGTTTGATGACGAATTTCCCACAAATCATTATCGCTCAATTCTGCAAGTGATTCTAATTTATTATCGCTGTTTTCTAGCTGGTCTAAAAGCACTTTTGACGTAAATGGACATTTTTTGGTTGCTATGGACAATCTCCAGTTTCCAGGCAGAAAGAACAGTATATATAATATAAAACTGCATGCAGGACACTGGGCAGACCACTAGGGACAAAGGGGGTGTGTAATTATTTGATACAGTACTGTAATCTGTAAGATTACACTATACTGTATCTATACTATGTTTTTACTTTTTGAAGTTGGCGCTGAACTCTGTCCCCGTGCGTCGCAAAACACTCGCAGGGAACGGAGCTCAACACTGTGAATCGAGTGAGACACGGCGGCTCGCAGATCACAGCGGGGAGACATTGCAGGATCCAGGGGACAAGGTAAGTAACCTCTACATGGATCCTGCAATGCGATCCCGAGTCTGGCTTGGGGTTACCGCTTTTGGTACTGAAAGTCCACCCGAGCTTAACTAAAAGGACTATCCTGAATGGTGGAGTTTTTCATACCCTTTGCTTGTCCAGTGGACAGGTAAATGGCATTGTCTTCACTCACCATTTCCTGCTACTTGTGTATGCAGTGCGGATTGAAGGGTTCTATTTATCTTTTACTATACACTTTTAGCTGTTTTTGGTGGGAGAAGACATGGCTAAGAGTGTAACTGAGGTTCTAGTTCTTCTAGAGCAATATAAAAGTAATTTAGGTAGGATACTTTAAGACCCCTTTCACACTGAGACGCTTTACAGGCATTTTTGCACTAAAAATAGCCCCTGTAAAGTGCCTGTAAACAGCCTCTTCTGCAGCCCCAGTGTGAAAGCCCGAGTTCTTTCACACTGGGGTGGTACGCTTGCAGGATAGGAAAAAAAGTCCTGCAAGCAGCATCTATGGGGCGGTGGGGGAGCGTTGTATATACCGCTCCTCCACTGCCCCTGACCATTGAAATGAATGGGCGCCGCTTTCAAATTGCTTAAAAAACGTTTAAAAGCAGCACTAAGCGGGCGCTTTTAACCCCTTTTTAACCCCATCTGGGGGGGTTAAAACCCCCCCCATCAGCGCCCCGTTATGTAGGTAAAACTAGCATCACTTTACCGCTAATGCCCGCACCGCCCCAGTGTGAAAGGGGTCTTAGTCAAGCCAAACTAGAAAAAATGTGTTGGCTTGACATGCTAATGACTAACATACCTACCAAAATCATGTAGGTAGTATCACTTTAGCAATGAGGCAGTGAGTGTGGCCTCCTATTATACTGGTCCTAGCACTCATATATTTCATTGCTGAGCAGTGCTTGAAAAGGCTACCATTTTAGAACTCCAGTTCCAGATTAATGAAAAGATAAGGGGCTTTTTTGCCGCTCCCAGTAGCATATGGTTGTAATGGCAGTAGGAAGGATATGTGCAACCTAAGTTGCTTCTGGGCACTGTGCCAAGTCTTCTTTTCTGGCTGAATCAAATAGTGACCCTGTGAGGTGAACACAGTTTAGGATATCCATGGTCCTTAGCTTCAAATGTGGGTAAGTCAAGACCTTATATAAAATCTAATTCAGTGGGGTGCACAGCAGCTTTTCTGGCTAAGAAAGGTAATAGCAAGGAACCTATGTTACCTGCTCTTAGGGAGGACCTTGTATATGCTCTTAGCTAGGGAACAAGGAACTCTGTGGAGGGGACACTCGTAGTGCCCTGCAACATTATGAGCTTCAATAACTAATATTCCTAACATGGCAAATGCTATTTTTTGTAGTGATTACAAAATTATGGGGTTGTATATGTCTTATTTTTGGTGGCTTTTTAGGAGCATTGGTTTCAAAAACATGATAGCTGCCCAGTGACAGGGCAAGGTCCTTTAGCGTCTAAGACAAAAAGGCCACAGTGTGTCCACACATGAGCTGTGAACTACTTCAGCAGTAAAGTTTGT